>NC_052506.1:86095823-86170823 GCF_014356525.2 Nilaparvata lugens | reverse complement strand
TTATCGCGGAAAAATTGATTGGGCACTGCTACTTCAATCCTGGGAATATCATATTACTAGCCATCAGGCTCGCTTCGCTCGCCATATCCGTTTAGCCAGACGTTTAGTCTGGTTCCCCGACTAGATTGTCCTAACATATGATAAAAATGCTCAAATGGAAAATGCAGGCGAGCGAAGCGAGCCTTCTGATCTCATTCTAGGACGATCCAGTCGGGGGTCCAGGGGGGCGGAGCCCCCTGGCTAGACGGATATGGTGAGCGAAGCGAGCCTGACGGCTAGTACAAAACTATTAGTAAATCAGGTATGACATTTTCTTGTTCACATACATCATCTTTCAAATTAAATTTTTTTCTCAACTTTCTCAAAACTTACTACATTGTTCTCTGTGTCCAAAGCGCATTAAGAGTCCAAAGCAGATTTCATTTTGTTTTCAATTTCTCAAAACTTGCTAAAAATTAATTACATTATTCTCTTTGTCCAAAGCACTAGAGTTTCTCCGGTTGGGGAGAGTATTTCCAATAATAATCAATACAATTGTAATGACTGTTTTCAAAAGCAGGAATATTACTCTGAACGAAAAGTTGAGAGAGCTTTTTTCTGTCACGGCTGGAAATTGGAGGAGAAATAAGAGGTGAAACTGACAGGGGATTGGATAAAATTTCATTCCGGTATGACGTTCAGGAAGAATCTTCGAGAATAGACTGTTTTAATGTTCCTTCCCGGCAATCGTGGAATGAAATTGAACTTACAATTGAGGGAAATAATTGAACAGTTTCTTCCTATTCTTTCAGGATGAGGGGTAAAAAGTAATATTCAAGACAAAGAGAGCATTTGTTTTATGGACCTCGAATAGAGGGGAGTATTGATTAAAAACAACTTCATGTTGGTTTATATTACACCCTGAATGAGCTTTAGTACCATGCTCGTATAAGAGCATTATTGTTATTAAACATTTTTGAATTATCATTCTTGTTTCAAAGGTACAGAATACTCTCAACAATCTTTATTATAATAAAGGAAAGAACTGGTTTATACACGTAAGGCATAGGAAATTCACGAATCATCATGTCTGAACTACTGGACTGATTAACTTGAGTTTCTGCTTATAGATTCTTAATTCACTGAGGATGGATATAGGCATATTTTTAATTCTTCAAGACTTCAGTAGGTCAAGTATTCAGTTTGTCAAGTTTTCAATTAGATCCTTGCGAAGTACGGGTTACCTGCTAGTCAATAATATAAATGGAGTGATTTGTAAGAGAACCAAAACTTCATTTCTCCAGAATTTCCAACTGAATGTTCTTACACACTGTAGAGTCCTTCGAACTAAATCAATCTATATAAATAAAAATCGAGCCTCAAATTTTGACATTCAATAACTTTTTTATGTGTGCACCGAATTAGATGATTATTTTTTAGATGTGTTTGTTATGTTCAAGACCAGGTTTATGGTCTTTCAAATTTATAATCCGACTTCAGGACTCTTTCCTTCGGTCCTTCAAAGTTTACATGTAATCCTTATGGCAGAAGATTTGTGAGCTGGCCACACACAGAAATAAAAATCAGCTGTTATAATCATTGCGTCATCCAACAGCCGTCGGTAGATAATAGACAAGTGTGTGTGCTGCTCCATAACCGCCCATGTCTTTTATTCTAAACTCCCCGACTAAAAACAAAATGACTGTTCTGTGTCTAACCATCCAGTAGTGCGGCCTCAGGTTGAATACCTACATGCTCTAAAGACATTGCTTTGTTTCGAATAATTGTGCTGTCTTCGGTGTTCAGAATTAATTGATTTTTAGTAAATTATTTATTTTGTAGTTGGAAAACTATCAAATTAAAATGTCGCATCGCGCCTCCTCAGGTGTGCATCCAGCTAAAGTCTGTCATGAGATGCATTAAACTATTTGGCGGTACGAAGTTCACCAGGCCAGCTAGTCATACATATTTAACATTAATCAATTTTCTTGATAAATTTGAGTACCTAATTTGACTTGGAGGAGAGCTTCAACAGATAGTAGATTATGGCTTAACTCTGCAACCCTACTTTTTCCAAGTAAATATTTGAAAAACACTCACTTTCTGATGAGAAGTGAGAGGAATGAATTTCACTTCTAGTAGGAGTTTCATCAGCCTTTTAAGAATTTACTTGAGAACAGAGTATCTGAACTTCAACAGAGTTATAATTGTAAAGTGTTTCGTCATGCAAAACAACAACAGTTAATAGCTTTTTATGAGCTTATTATAAAGAGCACAATCAATACGTATCGATGAATAGAGAACTTGAGTACTTGATTACCGTACTTGTATTAATCATTGGATTTCAAGTTTAGTGAGTAATTTTCATCTCTGCATTATAGGTTGAGCTAGTAGGTATTCAAATGCTCAATATTCAAGCCCGAAGTAATGATTGAGTGAAGCAATTTTCACAGGTGCTGCATACATCCATATCACCCAATTTTTGCGCAAATTGTAAATCGCATTTGCAGAGGCGTTGCAGTTGACAAGGAGAGAGCAACATTAGAACTGTTAATCCGTCTGTAATGAGCCCAGCAAAATAACGCCTGCAATTCATAAAATTCCAATTTAACAAATCCGCTTCTCTCGCCGAAACAAATGAGCGTTCTCAATAATTGACGCAGCGAGCCCGGTTTAATTTCGATTAATAAATTGTAGAGCCATACAGTTCCACATTGGAAAGCACCCAACATTAATCTTGTTCGGTGTGCACTTCCCGTTCGCTTTATCAGCTCCATAAAAAAGAGAATTCAATCAGATTATGAATGCATCATTCACCGTCTGTCTCCCTGCAAGAGGTGATTGTTCCATGGTGAGAGCGTATGGTGTCGTAAGTGGGATAGAATATACAATATAATTAATATTGTAAGATTAAAATTGAAATTTTGTAAAATCAACTTCATAATAAAATAATGAAATTGGGGTTATGGATCTAAAGATAAGTAAAATTAAATTGACATCGTTCATTCTATTCGACATAGATTGAAAGTGTGCTTCATTGTGCTGGATGGTTAATCAAAGAATGATACTATTATTGAACTATTGTAATATGTTGTTATGGAAGCAATTTTGGGAAGAAATCCTGTATGCTTTCATGATTTCATGAATAAAAGAAAAGAAATATTAAAATAAAAGAAACCAGTTATTCAAATTTCATGCTAATTTCATCATCGTGAAGTGACTATCTATCAATAATTCAATATTTGAGATATTCTGGGATTGGATCTTGGATGTGCATTTTAAAAGCTAGAGAATTTGAAAGCGTTCATTTTTATTTCTATAGACCCCTACTAAGAAAATATCAATGTATCCTACAGTCTGTTTTGTGGCTCTGTTCGCCCCAAAAACTGACCATGCAAATTTCATCTTAGTTTGAATAATTGGATGAATAATAATTTTCCAACGACAAATTGCTATCCAGTCTTGAGATAATGGGCAGTGTTCAACTGATCAAGAATAAGAGTCCTAATCTTAATTCTTATATGATGTAGACCAATGGCAAGCGTTGCTACAAGCCAAAATGCCACCCAGAATTTCCTGCGATGGCTAAAAAAAACAATTCTCACAAACAGCTGATTCTCTATAACCAATCGGAGGACATTCTGGGTACTGAGTGACATGGCTTGATGGAATCCTCATCAGTTGCCAACTGATGTCCTAGGACTAGGAGTCCTGGTCCTCCTGGACTCTAACTATCTTGATCTATAAAATGATAAAGGAAAGAATATTGACATATCCCTAACACGTACGGGATAGGAAATTCACGAATGACGCATCATCATGTCTGAACTACTCAACTGATCAACTTGCAATTTTGCATAATGATTCCTAATTTACCAAGGATAGTTATAGGCCAATTTTATATTCTTCAAGATTTCAGTAGGTCGAGTATACAGTTTGTCAAGTTTTTGAACATACATTGTAAGCCACATTGTGAACATACATAACATTGTAAGCATACATTAGTCAATAGTTTTTCTATTTACATATTTGTTTTATCATATTTTACTTGTTTTCTTGGTTCTTATTTTGTACTGGATGTGATTTTTGTTATCATGGCGAGTCTGTTGCTTAAGCCGCCATTTTGTGACACCGTTAAGTGGGAGGAGACTGTCTAGCTGGGGCAATGGCAGGCGTTCATGCCCTTGACCAATAGCAGTACTCGCCTACCAGTATAAATTCTGCTGCTCTTGTATTTAGTTCTAGTATATAGTACCGAAACCGATCTTTCTAAGTATCAATAAATCTGTGGTTTTTGACAATTTCTTAGTATTGTTATTTTTTAATTAGTCACTTGCGAAGCACGGTGTATCTGCTAGTTCCAAAAGTACACTACTGGAGACTGTAATTTATACAGCTGTGTACTAGGTTTCACCATATCACTTGAGAATGATGTAAAAAATGAAATTTTGGTTTCGGGATTAATGATTCTCAATTCAAAGAGCTCTTTAATCGTTCCCTAGTAGGCGTTAATCGATTTTTAAGTGTTTTAAAGAGACTGAACACATCTTATCACCACGTAGAGGAATTAGGTGGGGTCTGTCCAGGCGGTCTAACACGCAACGTGGACAGCCTAAACCCAATTAGTCAGTTTATCAGCTGACAGAAGATCTTCAGGCGATAATAATTGTGAGTGAAATGACCCCAGCTACCTGCACCCTTGATATGCTTGCTGCTCGTTTCTGACACAGCTCAATTTTCCACCTGGAATTATCTCTATTCAGCAGCTTATCGCCACTACTGTTCATTTTTACAAATCGTCCGACTAAATTATGGCGACCAAATTGGAGGTTCCAGCAGGTGTAAATTTGTTGCACTTCACACGGACGTCCTTTATTACAGCCTACGCCCATTAATACTCATAAAACTGATCGATTGCATGAATCAAGGGTTGGAATCCTTCTTGAAACCTCCTTTCCCATCTGATTTAAGAATGTACAACATCATTAGCCCTTCTCTTGAAATATAACATGTCTTATCTCCACGGTGATGGAGAATAAATTCATCTCAATTATTCGGCCAAGAAATTTCAGATAACAAACTGACATAATATCTAGTGATGGGCATTCATTATGGAGATTTATTTTAGTGATGAAGATTTGGTTGATTTGTAATTTTATGACATGCTTATGATATTCATCCGCATAAAGGTTTCTTCTATGGAATGTAACGGAAACTCGCAGAAGGTGATTTTTCTACTGATTTCATTTTTCTTTTGAGCCATATACGATTAATATTTATATCCCTAAATTTTTTTATTATAAGCATTAGTTATATTATAATGGGTTTCCAGTGATATTTCGATAAATTTACATGATTTATCCTTCAAATCGATCTATGTGATCACTATTGTTTAAAATTTGTTTGATTTAGATACTAGTTGATTGGACGATGAAACTACTTATTGAGTATAGTGATCTCAGCTTTGAATGATATCAGATTAATGTTATCAACTCAATCATTCAAATTTGATTTCCTCATAAGATTGATCAATATATTGTTTGACAATAATCGAGATAATGATATCCATTAAAAAACTTTATTTCGTTGTTGTGATTGGATTTCTGAACTCAGTGGGATGAATTTGATATGGGAAATCATTGATTCAATATGACTTGTTACTTCGAAAAAACGAACAAATTGCAGATAATAAATTCAGAGTTCAGAGATCGTTTATCATTATATTCTATGGTGAATTCACTTTTAGTTATACAGGAGATCCACATTTCAGCAGATGTTTTGTTGATAGGTTTCCTGAAGGATAACATACAGGTGAGCAAAGAAAGAAAATTACTAAATATTGTTATTTTTAGATAGGTACCTTTTATTTGTTTACGTTGTGCACTGAGAAATTAAATCTAGACAAAAGTTAATTGTTAATAATCTAGACAAAAAAGTTGCAACCTGGTAGTGACTTGTTAATAAAATATGAACACAAAGTTAAGTTAATGTTCCAAGGTAACACAATTCATAAAATTAGAAATAAATGTATACATCAAAAAAACTCCAAATCAAACAAAGAAACTCTATAGCTTAGAAATATAGGCTATAGCTTAGCTTGAGTAATGTATAGCGCTTACATTATAGCTAGCGACCACGTGGAGCCAACAGGCGGAAGGGTAGCGGGGTAGTTGCAGACTCAAGTTGCAACTGAAGTTAGCGCTGCAACTCTGCATTGCCAACCGGGGTTGGCAACCGCCTTTGATCTTTACGCGACTGCGGTCGGAAAACCAAATTTCGATTGCCAACTCGCAAAATCGGTCTCCAACTACGGTTGGCAATGCGATTGAGTTGCTTTAATGCGTGCAACTCAAAATGTGCCGATAATGTCGGCAATCATTGGTTGCCAACTCGGTGTAACGCGGCTTAACACGCAACGTGGACAGCCTAACCCCTTAGTCAGTTTAGCTGACAGAAGATCTTCAGGCGATAATAATTGATTGATTGATTGATTGATTGAGTACTTTATTTATGTAGATTACAATATATACTGGCTTATACACTTATATACAATAGCTTACAATACAGCAAAATTATAGATGAATTTACATAATATAGACTAGGAAAATAACTATTGAACTGTATATGATATGAAAAAGCAATTTGTAATATAATAACTATAATAATATTATTGTTATGCATCTACATAAATTGGCGGAGCTTTGGACATATCAATGTCCATTCTTTGGGAAGAATATAAAAATATCCTCCCCACTAACTCTCTACCAAAACGTTAATTTCGTTATTTAAACTAAGGATTTATTTATTAATGGAAATATTGTAAAAGTTTTAATCAATATGAATATTGAGAGAAAAAAAAAAAACAGAAAATTGATGAAGTAAAATAATTATATAGGTAGATAAGATCAAATAATTGATTAATAGAATGAAGTAGGCTGAAAGTAGATCAGGGTTATCAAATTTCAGTAATATACAGCAGTATGCAGTGGATAATTGAAATAACATGAGTTTATATAATATATATATATATAACAATTCGTTCTATAACATGGTTTAAAGGTTTATATTGGTGGAATGGGTGAGGGATGTTGTCATGTGATCGTTCTAGGGCCGGACAGTTTCAGTCATTTGTTCCAAAATATGTTTTTTTAAAGTCAGGTTGAAGCTCGCTCGGCTCTCGATAGACCTGATAGAAACAGGAAGTGTATTCCATGCACGACAGGCACTGACTAAGAAGGATTTTGTGAAAATAGTAGTTCGATGATTGGGTATCCTTAAAGTACTTTCTCCGTTCTAGTATGTGAAGCATCTATCCTCCTACCTTCAGAGACAAATTTGAAATCATCTTTAAAATAGTTCGGATTACCGTATTTCAAGATATCTCTAACAAGCTTGACTATTCGAAAAAGCCTCTGATCGGGAAGCTTCAATGTTGAACTAGCAATGTGGGCTGGGGTGATATGATCATGGCGTTGGAGAGAGTAGACGAAACGTAGACAATAATTTTGGCAACGCTGTAGTTTATCATTCAGAGTGACTTGCATATCGTAAGAACAGAATTACAATACATTAAATGTGGGAAGATGAGAGATTGAACCAATAATAATTAATGTTTCTAGGGAGGATATCGTGCATTTTCTCAATGCATGCATGGCTGAGAATACCTTTTTACAAGTTTTGTTCACTTGTTCTGACCAGTCAAGAGTATTATTCATAATAATGCCTAAATTTTTAACTGAGCTACAGTAAGGAATGTCATTACCGTCTACACTAATTTTGTGAATCGATTCAAGGTCAATATTGTTTATAAGACGAGAATATCCAATTATAATGGGTTGTGTTTTGATGGGATTAAGCTTAAGGCCATTTTTCTTTGTCCATTCCACTATCGAATTGATATCCTGATTCATTATTCCAACTGTTTCATTAATTTTTGTTATGGGACAGCTTAAATAGATTGAAGGTCGTCTGCATAAGTATGGAAACTGGAGAATTGATAATGGAAGAAAGGTCATTAGCATACAAAGTGAAGAGGAGAGGGCCTAAAATTGAACCTTGTGGTACTCCATGCATAACGTTTTTCCAAGTTGACTTTTTGTCACCGACAGATACACATTGTTTCCTACCTAATAGATAGGATTTAAACCAAACTAACGAGTTGTGACTGAAACCAAGAATAGCCAACTATTCAGAAGGACTGTATGATCAACAGTATCGAATGCTTTAGAAAAATCAAATAGGGTGAGGATGGTGCATTTTCTTTGGTCCATAGCTAACCTATATCATCAGTGACACGAAGCAGAGCTGTCTCAGTTGAATGGAATTTTCTAAAGCCTGATTGAAAGTTATGAAGCTTACTATTGTTGTCTAGAAATTTTACAACTTGAGCATGAATGAGTCTTTCTAGCACTTGGACAATGCAGGTAAAATACTGATTGGTCTAAAATCCTCAACTTTATTGGGTGATGGAACTTTATTTAGAGGGCGAACCAGAGCAAACTTCCAGTTTTCAGGGAAAATGCCTTCTTCAAGTGACTTGTTGAAAATGTATGTAATGGTTGGTAAAACAGCAAATAACATCTTCTTGATAAATTTAATAGGAATTTTGTCTACACCCGTAGCATTACTATGAATACGTTGAATTGCTCTGAAAGTGTCTTCTTCTGAGATTGGATGGAAATGAAATTGATCAGTGATTGGTAAATCTAAGTTTGTAACCTGCTCTTCAAGATCATCTATATGATTAGCAATGACAACTTCGTCGCGTTGGTTAGAGTGTGAAACGAAATGGTCATTTATATTATTCAATGGTAAGTCAATTTGTGGATTCGATTTCTGTTTGCCAAGCCCGAATTCTTTTATTCCCTGCCAAAGTGATTTAGAGTCTTGTCTATTGTTTGTCATAAACGAATTCAAGTACCTAATCTTTGAGTTCCGTAATTCCTGTTTAACCCTATTTCTAAGGCTCCTATACTCTATCAAACTGTCCAAGTCAAATGTCTTTTTAAATTTTCTATGTGCTTTGTCTCTACGTCCCATCATCTTAAGTATGTCTTCAGTCATCCACGGTACTCGTCGTTTTCTATTAATCCTCCTTGTCACATAAGGTGCATGTTTGTCATACAAAGTCAAAGTCCAATTCTCGAAAGTCTTGACCATGTCATCAACTGAGGGTAATGCTTCAATTTGATGCCATGGAGTCTGAGCCACATCAGTCAGGAAGGCGGCTTCATCAAAGTTTTTGAAGTCTCTATAAGTGATAATTTTCTGTTCTGGCTTGGGTATCTTATGGGAAAGTACACAGTAGATCAAATCATGTCTAGAAATAGCTGGGACTGAGATTTGGCCTGCTTGAACAACCTCATTGGGATCACTAACAATGAGAAGGTCAATGAGTGTGTCTGATTCATTAGTATGATGAGTTGGATCGAGGGGTAAAATAGTCATGTTTAGGCATTGGAAAATTGTAGTCAGTTGAAAGTAGTCAAAGTTACGATTCGTCATGTTCAAGTCGGTGTTCATATCCCCCATAACTAGTATACGGTTATAACAAGGCATAAGAGAAAGCAAGGCATTTTCGAAATCTGTGAAATGACCTATTTTTGGTGGGCGATAACAGATACCAACGAGTAATTTATCATTACTAGATAAGGATAATTCAAGTAGCATAAACTCTGGTCTGGAACAATACTCTTGTTTAGATGTGATTAAAACTTTTGTTTTGATACCATCTTTCACATAAATTGCTACACCCCCACAAGCTTTATTTAATCTATCATTCCGGAAAAGATTATATCCAGGCAATGCAACAAAATTTGATGTAATACTAGGCTTCAAAAATGATTCGGAAATTCCGATTATATTGAAGTCCTGAAAACGGAAGATTGCTCTGAGTTCATCAATGTGGCAACTGAGGGATTGTACGTTAAGGTGAGCAGCCTTGAAAAGTTTTTTGAAAGAGTGGAGCTTATTTGCTAGAAACATACCTGCGTCATTATTACTATTATTGAAATAATCATACCTACTTGAGGGCGAGCGAGCTGACGTGTCAGTGAGAGGCATCATGGAAGCAGCAGACCAATCGTGAACCGACCTCAGAACGACACATGACGGGGGAAATGGGGATGAAACTGATAAAACTTAACCTAAATGAAAAAGTCTCTTGATTCGAGTGCATTCAGTATGCCTTGACAGTTCGGCTCCCTTCACTATTTAAAGCACTAGTTCAGAAATTCACTAAACACAATAAGATGTAGATGTGTGGAGTTTCGGTGATGAATAATCCTAATGGTGAATAAGATGAAGATTGAGGAAGAACTGGTAGTGGGAGATCTGGTCCAAGTGGAGATAGAGCGAGTAGGTATCCAGTAGTGGAAGAATCGGGTCCAAGTGGAGGTAGAGCGAGAAGGAATCCAGTAGTGGAAGATCGAGTCCAAGTGGAGACAGAGAGAGATGGAATCCAGTGGTGGAAAATCGAGTCCAAGTGGAGATAGAGAGAGATGAATCCAGTAGTGGAAGATCGTGTTCATGGTGGAGATAGAGCGAAATGGGATCCAGTAAAAACTGAAAAAGAGAAGAAGAAGCCAGCAGAAAAACGAAAAATCTTTGAAGAAGTTATCAATAGAGGAAAGATACATAATATAACTGATAATGAATAATATTCGCATAAAATTGAAGAGGAATAGTATGATTTAATGTGGGAAAGAATCGAATATTATATGGATATATGGATATATAATATAATATATGGATATTAGTAAAGGTAATCAGATAGAAAGAGAAAAGGTAGAAAGATAAATAGATATAGAAAGAAAAATAAACATTTGAACATGCTGGATAGCTAGTGGAAAAATCACAGGGAAAATAATGATAATAATGGGGAAGAAAAGAAGAGAAAGAAGGAATGTGCACAAATTGCGAAGAACTTATGAAACTGAACTATAGAATAAGAAATGGAACATCGCATTGTGATCTTGAATTAATCAAGGAGAGAAGAAAAAGAAGAAAAAGAAGAAGAAGAAGAAGAGAGAAGAAGAAGAAGAGAAGAAGAAGAAGAAAAAGAAGAAGAAGAAGAAAGAAGAAGAAGAAGAAGAAGAAGAAGAAAAAGAAGAAGAAAAAGAAGAGAAGAAGAAGAAGAGAAGAGAAGAAGAAGAAGAAGAAGAGAAGAAGAAGAAAAAGAAGAAGAAGAAGAAGAAAGAAGAAGAAGAAAAAGAAGAAGAAGAAGAAGAAGAAGAAGAAGAAGAAAGAAGAAGAAGAAAAAGAAGAAGAAGAATAGAAAAGAATAATAATCATCATCGCAAACAACAATATTCAAGTAATCATTATAAATATAAGATCAAGAAGAGAAACGAGAAAGAAAAAATAAGGAGTAGAGGAGACGATGGAGAAAGTGCTAGATTATTTTAGATGAGTTTTAAATAGTATTGAACGGTGAAGTGTGAAAAATATTATATAGTATTAGAAGTATAATTAACTATTGGAGTTGCAATAACGATAAAAGTAGTAAATTGAGAACTGTAATAGTTTAGTGATGAATGTCTAAGATAACGTTAAATGAAACACAGCCCCTATATAAGCATATGAACAGACTACCCACCCCTCTGTTCTATCAATAATTCTTCACACATTAGCTTCTATTGTTCAAGCTGTGGCAACAGTAGAAGATATCATTATATAGAAGAGATTACTATCTTTACCTATAGATTACATCCATATCTATAACGTATGTTAATCATCCAATTATTTGAAATTCAGCATTTCGAAAATTATTAATTATGGAAATAATTTTGGTAAGAGATGTAATAATTATTAGTAAGAATAGAGATAATGATTCTCTAAGTACCCTCTGGAGTATAGTAGTTGATGCATTGAACGTAGTTTTGGGAATTAATATCAAGATAAATTATTAATCAGTATTAACAAATGTGGATCTCCTTAGTTTGAAATAATTGCCTCATGTATAATCATAAATAGCAGTGGAAAGATTCATTTATAGAACAGAAAGCCAGCTCATGAAAAATGCCAAGGTATATCTACTGTGAAATGTATTAATACGAATTTCCTATTATTGTAGTGAAGGGCACCTTAGTCATCGAATCCTGAAATGATTTAATTTACCTTTATTTTTTGAAGGTCGGTCATCCTCTCGACTGTGTGGACCCTCTTGGATCCTCCCTCGCCGATAGAGATCTTGATCCTCCCGTCCGATGACCAGACATTCCTATGCCCATGACGGTCGGCCGCAGCGTTGAGGATCTTGAGACGCTCCGCAGTCAGATCCTCGCGAATGGTGACGCCGGAACCCTTCAGCTTCCTCTTAGCGTCGAAGATCATCTTCCTGGTCCGGTAGCTGCAGAGTCGTACTATGATGGGTCGGTCCTTGGGTTTAGCTTGCCCTTGTTGAGGTGGTTGACGCCTTCCAACGCGATGCGAGCGGTTTACATCCGCCAGAGTCACGGGCACGTTCAGCTTCTTGTTGAAGACATCGAGCGCCAGCAGGTCCGTGTCTTCTTTGTCGCTCTCCGGGATCCCAAAAATACGTATGGAATGTCGGCGCCCATATTGCTCGAGGTCGTCGACCTTCAGGTGACAAGACACCTCTAGCTCACGAATTCTATCGTGCAGCTGTTTGTTCTCCTCCTTCAATGCCTGAAGTTCCTCAAAGATAGACTTCACTGCCATAGAAACAGCATGATGCACAGTTTCCTCGATTTGCTGTCGAATAATTCGGAGGGTCTCTTCAGACAGTGATCCAGAAATAGCTGGCCCTGGCTTCGGAGCATTGACCTCATTCCTCGGCGTGCCTCTGTTCGGTCGAACCATCGTGTACCGTTAGGTGGATTTACACTTTTACAGGCGAGAAGGTAGACTGAAGAATTAGGAATGTTTTTTCAAGATAAATAAAAAGAGTGTGAGTTAATCAAAAATATAATTTCACTATTGAATTAAGCTCGAGAAACTGAATAACTAGATGTATAATTTGAAGTGAATTGAACTGTATAACCCTACGAAATATCTGTTAGAAGACGGAGCCGAACTGACACACGTTTACTCACTCGACATAACCAAGAGAGAGAGCTATAATTGTGAGGCGACGTAGTGAAATGACCCCAGCTACCTGCACCCTTGATATGCTTGCTGCTCGTTTCTGACACAGCTCAATTCTCCACCTGGAATTATCTCTATTCGGCAGCTTATCGCCACTACTGTTCATTTTTACAAATCGTCCGACTAAATTATGGCGACCAAATTTGATTTCCTCATAAGATTGATCAATATATTGTTTGACAATAATCGAGATAATGATATCCATTAAAAAACTTTATTTCGTTGTTGTGATTGGATTTCTGAACTCAGTGGGATGAATTTGATATGGGAAATCATTGATTCAATATATATGACTTGTTACTTCGAAAAAACGAACAAATTGCAGATAATAAATTCAGAGTTCAGAGATCGTTTATCATTATATTCTATGGTGAATTCACTTTTAGTTATACAGGAGATCCACATTTCAGCAGATGTTTTGTTGATAGGTTACCAAAAATAAGTTGACGATTAGAAAATACATTAATTGATTGATTGATTCATACAACAAGTACATCATCAAAATGATAGGGAGAGAAAAATTAAGGTAACCTTGAGCTATTCCTCTCCCAAATTTAGATAAGGTTACACATAATTCGAAATAGTTTAATATTGTTCACTTTGTATTGTTCACTTCACAAAATTTTAAGTTTTTAAACTCTATTAACATTATTAAATTCTTCGTGAATCAGCTTGATTCTAGAGTGGTCATCATTATGGAGTAATTTATATGAGTGTGGAAGTCATATAATTGGTGTCATATTTAATCAACTTGTCCTGGAAGTGCTAAAATTAAAGAAGTAGACGGGTTTGAGTATGAAAAAATAAGTTCCCCGTTTTATTACAGTAGTCTGCAGTAGAGTTCCACGCAGCCAAACGAAAAAGGGAGGCCTAGTTTAGTCCTCAAAACAGTCCTAAATGAAAACAAACGGGTACCAAGCAGCCGAAACATCGGTGAAATAAGGCGTGCAAGGAAAAGTCCACTAAGCCTATTTTCCCTCTGCACAAAGTTCGTTCCTTTGCTGTCTCACTCTTTTAACTGGACGTTTCTCTTGTTTGTCGTCGTGGAAAAATATTTGTGGAGACAGAGAACTTGCGCGATAAATTCAGGAATGAACTTTCACCATTAATTTCATGTCACACCAGTCGCTCCACGCCCCACCGTGGTGACATCGGTTTTATTTCCGGTTTCTCAGCGATTGCTGAGTTATTATGAGCCGATTATTGCCAAAAATTATTACATTTCTTGTACGATTACTACTCGAGTCATATAGAACTGATCATGAATTTGAATTGAACATCATCTATGAACAACATCATAATGTGAATTAATTTCATGAATCAAATTTTGTGAACCCAATATATTTCATCATCTATTGAACAAAATCATAATGTGATTCCAATGTTATGCTTTGAATCAAACTATCCTCAACGATTTTAAATGCTACTACAGACAGTGGGACAGTTTGTGTTGAAAAAACAACACGACTTCTGCCAAAAAAATCGTATACAACCGTATTATAGCTCCAGATTACATTCATATTCGCAAATCTTCTTCAGTTTCTGGACATCTTAAACCTAAAAAATAATTATTATCAAACAAGAATCCCAATCATGGAAATTCTTTCCATCTGATCTTAAACTAATTTGACCTTTGTAATTTTCAAGAATAGGAAAATCTTACAAGACAGATTCAAGTTTCCCCCATCATTGACCTCTAAAAGTCTGGAAATCTAAAGGAACTAAATCAGACTTCACCGTTTCATGTGAAAACATGTAATAGCCTACAGTAATACCTCAACTTTCTCATATTTCTTTGCTTAAAATTATTGTAAATCTCTCCTGTCTGTAGGTTAATACGATTCTTTATTTTGTTATTCCAATTATCCAAATTGTTTCCATCTGATCTTAAACTAATTTGACCTTTGTTATTTTCAAGAATAGTACAATCTTACAAGACAGATTCAAGTTTCCCCCATCATTGACAGCTAAAAGTCGCTGGACATCTAAAGGGACTAGATCAGACCTCACCGTTTCATGTGAAAAATTACAGTAATACCTAAACTTTTACATATTTCATAATATTTCTTTGCTCAATATTATTATTATAAAACTCTTCAGTCTGTAGGTTGATTTGATTCATTATGTTATTCTACTCTTATTGGTACCTAATTATTTTCATCGCTAGAAAAAGGTGAATTTCGTTTTGTTAGGCTAGCTACACACACATCGATTTTAGTTCGTACGATATTTTGTCGTCCTTATAAATTCGTACGATATTTTGCCGTCCTTATAAATTCTATAAATTCTAAATTAGATTGAACAGATGATATTTGTGAAGCACGGTTTAAATAGAATTCATAAGGACGGAGAAATATCGTACGACAAAAATTATTGTTGTGTGTGTGCAGGGCTTTAAGCACATGTATGAAGGAATCAAAATCTTGTACTCTCTGATATTTTATCGATAAATCAATATCAATCGATATCTTAGATTTCGCAATATTTGTTTTCTTGTATCGATAGACATCCTCATAAAAGTACCTGATCACATAGTCAATTGAACTTTATGAACGTTTTGCCTCAGCTCTTTCGCGATCGAGTGTATTCAATTCGAAAACAAAAGCCTGATAATATACTATTATCTCTTCTTATTAACGAAGAATCGAAATAGTATCCAGTCGATGAAAGGGAAACTGGCGCTCTCACAATGTATATGATACATGAAAAACGAGAACTAGTCACCTAGAAGAATAGAAAAGCTACTTGTTGAAGAGGAGACAAGATAATAGCAGATATTGAGAGATGAGAGCGAAAACATAGCTTACTGCATTTGACGTTAGCGGCAGAGATAGAAATTACAGTATCGACTGTAATATTTTGTCTAGCTGCCGAGTGATCAAAAATGAGCCTTGTGCGTGTGAAATTATCCTTCGAATAGACATAATTTATAGTTACCTAGAACTCTATCTTGTTCTCAGAGTTAATAAAGATAGAACAATCCTGTCAAAATAATGTACTACATCAAGAGCCTCTCCACATTAATTACAGACTACTCTATTCCTTGTTAATTGTAGATTACACTCTGTTATTGTTCTGCTGGAATTGAAGACTGGAATTAAACGTGATAACTTCAAAATATTTCTTTCATCAACCAACAGTAGTTGATAGTTGGTGACAGTTGAGCTTGTTCGATATAGACATTATAGTTGGTTCTCTCATCAAAAACCAACTGTTGATATTTGGTGATATTTAGAATTTGTTGATATTTTTTGAATAGAGAGATATTTTCTCAAAAACATTGTTTAGTTCTCACTAGTTGAAATAAACTTTTCGTAGTTTGTACTTCATTGTGTACAATATATTCCACAGAAGAGGAGGACCACTAGTGACAGGAGTGCATCCCAATATGTCAATAAGAAATATCCCGTGAATATCCCAGATTTTAGTACCCTCCTCCATAAATGAGACTGAGACACAAAGGTGAAAAAAAGGTCGTCGGTGGTTATTCTAAACAGTGCTGATTTTTGTTTAGAATCCTCCCTCCCCCACAGGAATTATACGTCTCTAACCACCCACCCTTTGTAAACACCCCCTGCTAAAGAGAAATGCAAATGTATAGACTTAATCAAATGGAGTTGATGAAAAAGGAAGATGCTTATTCAAATCATTGGGTATTTTATCAGTCAATTATTATACTCTTTGTTTCTAGAAGATCTACTCATCTACATATCTGTTTGATTAAATTTTCATTCGTTTCCATTATTATGTAGTGCTGGTATGCAATGGGTCTTGCAAGACCTGGCAATACACTGTCATTTGTGATATAGAATCAATCAATCAATTGGGCTGATAGACAACATTTCACCCTATATTATGTTATCAATATTTGATATTTTATTTAAAACTAATTTTAAATTTCATATTTGAATATAGAGGAAACTATTATTTATTTATTATTCTTCATGTTTGATTTCTGAGTTGAAGTCTTTCCACACTATATTCATGACAATCACTAGCTGAAGAGTTATGACATATCAAGAGAATCCTATATATGGAAAAAATACGTACTTTTAAATACCTTGGGCTTTCCTCTTATTTGAAAGAATATCACGAGAAGTCTTTCACGTTGTGATGCTCATTAAAATGATCAGTTTCCGAGAGAGTCCGAATTACAAATAGCATTTCCACATGTGTTCCTTTTCCTTCGGTCATTTCCTTTGTTAGACTAAAAGAAGTACAATGACACGTAATTGTTGTGTAATGAGGGAGAACAAGAGTGTGCGAGAGACTTTCACTCTGAGTTTGATTAGAGTGCTATTTGCTCAAGGCGGAAAAGGAAACACTTTTTATTGGACAGCATCTCATTTAGCTGTGGAAATTATTGCAATCCAGAGTTCTGAGGAAAATTGGCCCTGAAAAACAAGAATATGAGCGGACGTCCAAGATGAAGAGATGAAGAAAGAGTTTATCCAATGACATTGTTGTTAATCACAAAACTATTTATGCAAGTCACAGTTGGTAAAGATTAAGACTGAAGACCTTCCATGAGTACAAGAAAGGATGATACAAGACGTTTTTCAACAAGAATGAGGCTAGCTATATACACATAGATTTTTATTCGTATGATTTTTTGCCGTCCTTATTAATTCTATTCAATTAAAATGATGATGTCAAACAGAGGGTGTTTGTCAAGTTCCGTTTAATCTGCTGGAATTCATGAGGATGGCAAAATATCTTACAAACAAAAATCTATGTGTGTGTAACTGGCTCTTGTCTCCTGATATATGAGAAATTTATCACTCAGAGTTCAACTACTTCATAATAGTGGAAGTTGATTTTGAATTTGATCTCTATCTCTATATTATATAAAAGCGAAATGGCACTCACTCACTGACTGACTGACTCACTCACTCACTCACTCGCAGAACTAAAAATCTACCGGACCAAAAACGTTCAAATTTGGTAGGTATGTTCAGTTGGCCCTTTAGAGGCGCACTAAGAAATCTTTTGGTGATATTTTAACTCTAAGGGTGGTTTTTAAGGGTTTGAAGTTCGTCTTTTAGCATGTATATTCTTCTTATTCCAATATCTTAAAATTATAATTGAAATGTCCATACCATATGTTAATATAGAACTATAATCTAGAGAGAGTACCTCTTCGAAACAGTTGTTCTGGTAACTAAATTCAAAATTTTGTCAGGTTGGCATTAAGTTGAGTTGACTTTGTTAGGTTGGCACCAAGTTGAAGATTGAAATGCATTTATCCAGGACCTCCTAAATACCAATTTATCCAGTACCTCCTAAATAAGTTACCTATTTAGGAGGTCCTGATTTATCGCGGAAAAATTGATTGGGTACTGCTACTTCAATCAGAGCTATTCCTGGGAATATTATATTACTAGCCGTCAGGCTCGCTTCGCTCGCCATATCCGTTTAGCCAGACGTTTAGTCTGGACCCCCGACTGGATCGCTCTAGCATGTGATAAAAATATGACATAACATTTCAAATTTGGTAGGTGTGTTCAGTTGGCCCTTTAGAGGCGCACTAAGAAATCTTTTGGTGATATTTTAACTCTAAGGGTGGTTTTTAAGGGTTTGAAGTTCGTCTTTTAGCATGTATATTCTTCTTATTCCAATATCTTAAAATTATAATTGAAATGTCCATACCATATGTTAATATAGAACTATAATCTAGAGTGAGTACCTCTTCGAAACAGTTGTTCTGGTAACTAAATTCAAAATTTTGTCAGGTTGGCATTAAGTTGAGTTGACTTTGTTAGGTTGGCACCAAGTTGAAGATTGAAATGCATTTATCCAGGACCTCCTAAATACCAATTTATCCAGTACCTCCTAAATAAGTTACCTATTTAGGAGGTCCTGATTTATCGCGGAAAAATTGATTGGGTACTGCTACTTCAATCAGAGCTATTCCTGGGAATATTATATTACTAGCCGTCAGGCTCGCTTCGCTCGCCATATCCGTTTAGCCAGACGTTTAGTCTGGACCCCCGACTGGATCGCTCTAGCATGTGATAAAAATATGACATAACATTTCAAATTTGGTAGGTGTGTTCAGTTGGCCCTTTAGAGGCGCAATAAGAACGGATTTGGAAAAAATTCAAAAGATACGCCCAAAATCTGCGTTTTTTAGCTTTATTGAGAACAAATGAATAGAAAATGTTCAAATTTACTACAGAAGCTCAGCTGGGGTGCAATAATGTTGTGTTAGAAGGAATTTGAAATAACGCCAAAGATACGCCCAAAATTAGCTTTTTCTCACTTTTCTGCGTTTCCTCACCTTTTTCAATAATTGATGGAAAAATATAAAATAAAATTCAGTACACAGGTTTAGCTGAGGCGATAGAATTTTGTTCGCCAAATATAGGCCGATATAGTAACAGGTGTTTTTCGAGATCAAATTGACATAATACGTTCAAATTCGGTACAGAGGTTCCGCTGAGGTCGACATGCAGGCGAGCGAAGCGAGCCCTCTGATCTCATTTTTGGACAATCCAGTCGGGGGTCCAGAATTCGGTACAGAGGTTCCGCTGAGGTCTACATGCAGGCGAGCGGAGCGAGCCCAAAGATCCCATTTTTGGATGATCCAGTCGGGGGTCCAGGGGGCGAGCCCTCTGGCTAGACGGATGTGGCGAGCGAAGCGAGCCTGACGGCTAGTATAATATAAAAACTCCCCATCATGAATACGTGTTCTTTTTTTTGGACCGTATCAATTATTTTCAGGGATTCTCCGTTCTCACCAAATACACGAGAATTCAAATCATGGGCCAACATACACTTCGATGTTTTGTTGTTACATGATACCTGTTGTTAGAAAATGTGAGCTATTTCAGGCATGAAAACTACTTAGGTAACTCAATATTGTAATCCCATAGCTGTCAGCTCAATTCTATTGGAATTGAAATATCAAACACTCTACGAGCAAAATTCTAGACCACTATACAGCGTTATAGATTTTCATTCGATGTGACGTTTATTAACCTGTTCAAAACACTCTCGTACCTGGCTCGGATACTTTTTTTCAAACTTGATATGACGACAAAAACCTCGGAGCAATAGAACCGATTATTTATTTTCGTATGGTGATCGATTTTGGAAATGAATCTGTGAATAGGCCTGGAGGTCATGTAGATATAATAGTTTTATGTATTTAATATTCCATTATTGTACAGAGTAATATACTTCAACACTGTGAGGTCATTATTGTATAGAGTTATATTTCAACGAGTATGAAAAGATTCAACTTTCACTTAAACAATCATTGTACAAGGCTGGATTTCCCAATAGGCCCTGGCCTATGAGTGCAAACTCCCAGGGGGCGCACGACTAGGAAAATAACTCATTAGAAATAAAAAAATGAATAGCCGTGAATTTTTGACATACTATAATATCAACTCAACATTTTTGTATCAATTCAATTGGATTGATATTCTGATTTGAAAATTAATTTGATCAAATAATTTTTGGAAAAATATTCTTCATTAACCGAGATGGCAATGATTTTTCAAGTTTATTCTTGCAATCGATGATGGTCAATCATCAATGTGGGTAATTTTGGTTAGAATTGTCAAAAAATAGACTGTACAAACACTAATTTGCTTTAGAAGCACTAGAAATCTGTAAATTTGAAACTGTGAATCGAATTTGAACTTCTCTACTTCAGTCGTTTTGCAATCATAAATAAGTAACTCTTTCATTGCATTATTATTGTTAAATACACTTATATGAGCAATAACTTGAAATTGATGTAGGAGTGGCTGAATTACTAGCCCCCCCCCTCTCCAATACCAAGGAGCTGTCCAATTGGCCAATGTGTTAAAGAGTCGCCATTTTACCTTCGTGGCTCATCACCAATAGGAAGCAAGCAGCTTGATAACGGCACATGCAAGCCGTTGTCCAATGAGACTGCTAGTTGATTTTGAGGCGTGGCTTACAGTAGCATTGCCACTCCCATATCTATAGAAGTCTAGAGTTAGCCTTTCTCCGCTAGAACTATTCTAGTCTAAAATAAATTATAGAAATGAACAAACTCCAGTATATTTCTAGAGTAACAATACAATTATTATGAAGATATACAGTATGCATCGTGAAATGGTGTTCAAACAATTAACATAGGCCGGCTATGGATTTGAAAAATATGTTCTAGGAGAGTAGCCTACTCTAACTGTAGGGTTAAAATCGAGGCGGAAAAAATATTGGGCCTTGAAGCACCAAACCGCTAAATCCGGTCATGTGACTGTAGTAGACTAATATCAAAATTGACTAACAAAGTTAATTTTTGTGAATACAGTATTGGAAGGAAATATAAACTGCTAAGCTTTCAAAAATATTTCAAATTATGTACAAAAAGTTTTCTAGTAATAAATAATGATCCTTTCAGAATATTCAGTTTTGGTATACGTAGGTCATGATTAAATATGCATAGAACAGTTGAAGTATCTATAAAAACTATTTGTATAATGAAGTTGATGAAGAAACTAAGATAAGATACACAGAAATGATTCACATCAAATGAAAATTTCCGGTTTTTTGGAATCAGCAAAACTTTCATTTGATATAAATATTTTTTTTCAAACAAGATTGTCTCCCTCACATTATTAAAAACATCGTTAAACGTTGATCCAGCCGGAAATCAACGTTTTGTGTGAAATTCGTTGATGAAAAAACGCTTTCCAGCAAATCATTCCATTTATACGGTCTTGTAAACAATGAAGCTTCTAAACGTTCCGAATTTTCAATGAGAATTATTTTGACAGATTTATTGCCTGATTATTTTTTAAAGCCTGGAAAGAAGATGGACCGCTTCTCGCCCGAAAAACTTTGTTGTGTTTGGACGCCATTTTGTCTAAATTGGGTAACAACAGCGTCTCTTCCACGCTATTAGAGATGCGGCGTCTTGTTTAAGATTAGATAAGGCTTATTACTATTCTTAAACGGTCACAAATCGCTGGACTTTTCGGCTTTGAACATAATTCGGCCGTTGGCTCTTTTGTCTCTAATAATGCGGACCAAACGGCTTCCTAACAGTCGACCTCAGCAGCATTATTCATTGGGATCATCCAAGCCGAGCCACTCAGTAATTGGCCGTTAAAGCATTCGATGGAGATATAAAAAGTGCGCTCATATTCTGTGAATATTGGTTAGTGTAGGATCGATTAACTTGATATCGGTTTCTCATAAAAGGCCCAATAAATACATCTCTATAAATACAGTAGCCTATTATGGTGATTCCATATTTGAACCTGATACTTCTATCTGGCCATGAATCCTCCACTTTTCCTCCACTAATGACAGAGAATTAACGACTATTGCGAAGTGATTTCGTTTTTTGAATTCAGTCTCCAACTCTATACATGTATTTACAGTATAATAAGATATTTTCTGTATCTTTACTAGCCCATTTGAAGAAAAAAACCAATCGAAAACGCACAAAACGTATAAAAATACTAACGATAATGATTAACGCAATATACATTATAATTACTGTATTGCTTTTATTATGCATTTCTAAGATGTTGTAATTTTATATTTCTGCCAATAAAACATTTTCATTTTTTTATTACTATTGTGAGTTATTGTCACGAGGAAAAATGTGGGGAGCTATTCCCTCATTTACACTTTCCAATAGGTGACAAGATCATAAATTTTCATGTTCTATGTTCATATGGAATTCCAAAGTGAGGACTGGATTTTTTGGATAGCTATGGATGGAAATAGACGTATTTCAAATCATGAACTTAAATACACTTGCAAACCTTGAAAAAATAAGTTATTTTGTGGCCACAGAATCTAACATTCACTGATAATAGAAATTATTTTTGTGTGTTTTGAATTGTAAATTGAGTGTGTAATTGAAGAATATGAAGTGACACATAACCCAGCTACATTTTGGAATGTTGTGAAAACTTAGAACTGGAACCGTTTTGAGAATAAAGCTGGTTTTACACCAAAGTTATTAACAAAATGTTAAAAACTTAATCCTTATAGATTCTATTAGATGAACGTAACTTGACAAACACATATGTTCATCATGTGTATGATAAGTTATAACCAATCTAATAGAATCTATAAGGATCAAGTTATTAACAAAATGTTAATAACTTTGGTGTAAACGCAGCTTTAGCCTGTGGTACTTTTCTGGAAGTTGTGTGATTCTGAATCATCAAATGAATAAATAATATAATAATACGTTCGTGATATGTGAGAATGAATATGTGACAAGAGAGTTGGGGCTTGAACAGTATTGGAGCTGGTTTCAAAATTATTGTTCCATTCTATTGAAAGGATAACAGCCACTCATTAAATGCCACATTAGTCCCAAAAATTGATTTTTAATCATCAAAGCAGCATCTGAATATCTCATTAAATACAAACTAATGATCGGTTATTGATTGCTTTGTGGATGAACCTCATCAGCGGCTGATGAAGCGAAGGCTTTTTAAATTTGGAACGAATAACCACATCAATCATTGGGCTTACCGAAATTCTGATAACATCCATCAATTTTATAGTCTTTATTTAGATATTCGCTTGTCAAGCACATGAGCAGTGAATCTCATTGATAAATTCATAATCATAATCCGATTGGGTAGGGAAAGCCGCTCAGTTGCCAGTAATAGGGCTAATAGAGGTGGTAGGCTTTCACCTCCCATTCGACGACAACATGGGATGATTTATTTGTCAGGGATAAACTCGTTTCAAAAACAGTGATCAGCCTGTATACTGCGATTCCGATGGATTACAATTAATTGACACATGGACTTAGCTCTTTGTAGCTTTCTGCGCTGTAATCAGTTTGGCATGCTGGTCATGAATTCGTAGCCAATCGAATTATAAGTCCTTCCGTCTAAAATATCGACAGCTGTCGTCAGATGTGAGCCTTCAACAAGGAATTCGGTCAAAGTGCCACTGCATCAGTTAAAACTTCTGTCGAATTTGGCAACAGAGATAGAAATATTTTGCTGTTACCTCAGAGCTAACCGTGGGAGAGTCGATTATGGAGTAGTCCTATTACAAATTACCTTTTCAATTCCAAGTTATAACTGGAATTAAGTATTTATCTCATTTATTTTATTTACAACAATATGGGAGCATACGGGAAAACCCCAAGAATTGCTCCCCCAATCAAAAAAAAAAAAATTACAATAATCACTTTACAAATAAATTGAAGATCGAGAGAAAGAAACAAGGAAAAAAACTATTTCATATTGGTGAAGAAAAAAATGTTATGAGAAATTAAATATACTGAAAACTAAATAATATACTGAATACTAGAGACTATTCTATATACTAGAAACGATTTACAATTATGTACCATGTACTGGAGGAGGAGTTTTGTATTGACGTTGCTGGATCGAATCAGGAATGATATCATAAGAGAGAGAATGAGCGCAAAAAAATGGATGTCATCAGAGAGAAGCAATTTAAATGGTGTGAACACCTGCTCAGAATGAATGAGGAAGACTCCTTTGAGAGTGTGGAAGCGGGTACCAGCGAACAGAAATAGGCGTGGAAGACCGCGAAGGAAAAGGGTATCCAATGTCCACATTCTAATGGAGAGTAGACGTCTCTTTGAAGGTGACTGGGTGAACAAGGAAAGATGGCGATTGGGGTTCGAGAAGCGACATAACTGAAGTTGCAAAAACTCTCTATATTTCCAAGTTATAATTGTTATCACATATGCAATACATTATTAGAGTGACACTTTGAAATATTTTATATATTCAAATGATATTAAAATTCTTCGAATGAAAATCGTCATAACAATGATTGATTGTTTGCATGAGATTACTGAGCTGTCGAAATGTAACAGATGATCTGATTGTAGAATAAGCCCTTGTAGATTATACAATATTGCAACACGTCACACTCACTCTTGTGCTCGTTTTTCAGTTTTTATGAATAGTTTAAAGGCTCCCATCTACAGTCGAACAAGTTTGTGCAAACTAGTACCTACTCATGGTCATAAATATAATAATACTAGCCGTCAGGCTCGCTTCGCTCGCCATATCCGTCTAGCCATGGGGCTCCGCCCTCTGGACCACCGACTGGATCGTCCGAGAGTGAGATCAGCCGGCTCGCATCGCTCACCTGCATTTTTCATTTGAGCATTTTTATCATATGTTAGGACGATCCAGTCGGGGGTCCAGACTAAACGTCTGGCCAGACGGATATGGCGAGCGAAGCGAGCCTGACGGCTAGTAATATAATATTCCCAGGAATAGCTCTGATTGAAGTAGCAGTGCCCAATCAATTTTTCCGCCATAAATGCATTTCAATCTTCAACTTGGTGCCAACTGTAAAGGTGCAGACCTTTGCCCCACTTGTTGGGTGACATTGTGTAAAGTGGTAAATTGCAAATCCTTTACAGGTGATGCGGTATTTTTTATATTTATAAGAGCGGTTGCTAAAATCCCTATTTTGCAAATAAATTCGCAAAAAGTTAAGGCCGTCCGGCTCACAAAATTGCTGGGTTCAAACCGCAGCTCTAGCTCAGTGGTAGATGCATGAATTTTCCAAATATGATTAATCACCACAGGGTTCAATGACTGGTGATAATTAATTCTTACCGCTGCTTCCGTGAAGTTCTTGAAGAATACCAATAAGGAAGTCAAAAAGATAGTTGGTGACTGATTACCAGTAACCATGTATCCAATCGAGAATAATGAAGACCAACTATGGTTTTTTCTAGTTGATTTTTAAACGCTCGTCATGAATACAGGTATTCACCAATTTATCCTTCTGAAATTCCTTAGAACTTACAACGCCAGTTCTTGAAGTTCTCTGGATCCTTATATGATATAACTGGAACCTTATTAATATAATTATCAATATGATTTTTTCTGGTGGACCAGTATGACTATCATCAAAGGTTGATAAGTAATGAATGCTCTTAATAAGATCAATATTAATTGATTCACTAATTTTATGTGCTGCTGACGAATATTTCTTGGTACCAAGACAGCTCAAACTGTATATCACGAGATGAATTAGGATATAATAAAATCTATGATTTTGTATGCTGACATAAAACATGAAATATATTCCATAAAATAATATATATATAAAATATTCTTATATCTATAATTTTCTTTAAATAAATTCTTTTCTATAATTTGAATAATTATCACAAGGCTTAATAGCATTCACAGTTGTGAGCTTTAAAAATTATAAATTTGTATTTAATACTGATACATGGACTTCAAGTCAATTCAGAATTCTACAATTTAAAACCTGTTCGGTCTATAGATTTAACATGACATACTTTAATCAATGAGCAAATAATAATTAACAATTCAATGATCTCAGGATTTTCATGAGTTCGTGCCATGCATGGAAGTAAGCTTCCTACATAAATCAAATAAATTCATAAAACGTTCTTATAGACTATATGATAGCACTCAACACGTTGCGAATTTTTTAAACTTGAATTAATTTATATAGCGCTTTGATCAATTCCCCAATTCACTATTAAAAGGTCTTTAAAAATGAGCTCGTTTGAACTAACACTCACAGTAATGATGTTCTTGAAGGTCTTATAGAGTAAATTAATTATTTCCAATAATTAATTATGCAGGTCTTTTTCATCTCTGCTGGGCTCGCGCGTGGTCCAGATTTCTTATAAATACCTCTCAGTATTAAAAATATATTTATGGGAACAGATTACAATTAAGAACTCTTTAACAACACTGAGTTCACAGCTAAACAAACATTAATTACAAATATTTTACATTTAAAAAAGGGTTTGGCTTGATGATTTTGAAATTTAATAGGAAGAAAGAACCCTAATTTCCATGTGCGTTCTCACAGATTGGGATCACAAGCCAAAGAGAAATGATTTTCAGAAAAATTTCATCTCTTCCTTGAATGATTTGTAAGCTTCCTTCTGATTGGCTTTCTAATATATTAAGACTCAATATAATTGGTTACTTCAGATTCAGGGTTTCTCCAACTTTGTTATAGAAAGATAAATAAAAAAAAATTATATAAATAAATGGAGTGATTGTCTTAGATTATTCCAATAAATAAATCTCGATATACGATACTATAAAGTAGTGTACATTTAATTTTTTATATGAGCTTTGTGTACTCTTGGTTTTCATACTTTTTTAGATTGCAATAAATACTCATGCAGCAATAATAGTTGTCCCTATTTATTTACATAAACCTTCCCTAGTGTATATAATACATATTTTGTGAGTAAACTTTATAATTCAATTTATACTGGTTGATCGAGCAATCAGCTGATTCGTTAGGTATCGATTCAAGGAACTGTCGATTTATCCTAGATCGATTGATTCATTTAAAACAAAAACAAAGAATTCTAACCTCAAAAGTACATGCAAACTTTTATTTTTTATGATCTGCCAATAATAAATAAGCCGCTTTATAATTTTTGAATTCTAACAATGGATTCTCATTATTGTTGAATTACAATTTTGCATGATTTTCTTATCGCTTTAGATAATATGATACTCTTTATCACCAATAACATTCGATTTTACTTGAGCGGTACTTTGACTAGGCTATCTTTCCTTTCTATTTTATAATTCTATTAAGGCTCAATAGTTCATTTCAAAAATATTTTGTGGTGCTAAAATACCACGTGACACAACCTAACAAAGTCAACTCAACTTAATGCCAACCTGACAAAATTATTAATTTAGTTACCAGTTAACAACTGTTTCGAAGAGGTACTCTCTCTAGATTATAGTTCTGTATTAAGATGGTATGGCCTTTTTTCAATTATGATTAAGAGAATAAGAAGAATATACATGCTAAAAGACGAACTTTAAACCCTTAAAAACCACCCTTAGAGTTAAAATATTGCCAAAAGATTTCTTAGTGCGCCTCTGAAGGCCAACTGAACATACCTACCAAATTTGAACGTTTTTGGTCCGGCAGATTTTTAGTTCTGCGAGTGAGTGACTCAGTCAGTCAGTCAGTCAGTGAGTGATTGCCATTTCGCTTTTATATATATATATATATATATATATATATATATATATATATATATATACATATATATATATAGATCAGGCCCCACAAATGAGAAAAACACACTTATTTTACATCATATTACCAT
Organism: Nilaparvata lugens; assembly: GCF_014356525.2. Lineage (NCBI taxonomy): Eukaryota > Metazoa > Arthropoda > Insecta > Hemiptera > Delphacidae > Nilaparvata > Nilaparvata lugens. The sequence continues at coordinate 86,142,652 of NC_052506.1, read as the reverse complement.
AATATGTTTATTTCAGTTGTGGGGCCTGATGTTTTAAGTAGGTAGGTACTAGCACGGAATAAGCATAGTGTTTCTTTCCTATGTGGTACTAGTTTGCACAAACATGGTTGACCGTGGATGAGAGCCTTAAGATTTTGAAATTGATTTTGTCATTGGGAAAAACAATGTTTTCTCTAATACTGGTTCTCCATGCTTTAAACACTAGTAGTTCTGTAAACAGTAGACCTCACGCAGTATTCTCATCCACAAGTACCTGATTGAGACTATAGACCTTATGGAAATATAGCAATAGACTGGCTTCTCCACACATCTGTGTAATCACTTGTCAGCTGATTTATGGTGAATAATTCTATAGACTGATTTTTACTCTAATATTGGCGTATGAAGGAGGCTCCTTTTTCCTTTTAAATTATCCTTGAAATGCAAAATTTCCAAAAACCTTGTATATACGTTGACGCGCAATTAAAAAAGGAACATACCTGTCAAATTTCATGAAAATTATTACCGCGTTTCGCCGTAAATGCGCAACATATAACATTTAAACATTAAGAGAAATGCCAAACCGTCGACTTGAATCTTAGACCTCACTTCGCTCGGTCAATAAGGTACTAGCTTGCACAATCTTGTTTGACTGTAGATGGAAGCCTTTGAATTTATTCATAAAAACTGAAAAACGAGCATAAGAGTAAGTAGTGACGTGTCGTAATATCTTATAACCTATATTGATTCATATACTACATCATCAACATGGTAGGGAGAGAAAAAATAAGGTAATCTGCAAAGGCATATTCTACAATCAACCCAACACTAATAAGAATCAACATTACCAATACCGATAGAAATCAACACCCATAAAGAACCAACATAAAGAAACGATGTTTTAAACTTAGAGAATCTCAAAGTCCACTCATTTGTCCCAAAGAGCACCTATTACAGTTCAATGAATGATGCTATATCCAATCACACATTACAACCACACACTCCACCTACACGTGCCATAAATCAAGACAGCAAAATTAATTGAAACAAGAATCAAAGTTTCATGTTCTATGGGGAAAGGTAAGAATGCCTTCCCTTGCAAGAATCGGTAGGAAAGAGTGAACGGAAAGCTGCTTGAAGGAGGGGACCAAAGAGTGAAGAAGTAGAAGATAACCTGGCAGACAATACCTGCTACTTATCAACAAGAGTTATGGTGGGTCTCTAACACTATCTCGCTCCAGAATTGAATCTTGCACTTTTTCCAAGCTTCTCTTCTTCCCTCTTCTGCAATTCTTGTACGTACAAAACACTGCCTCATATGTTCAGTTTCTCAATCGGCCTTGTTCTTCACTAACCAGACTTCCTTCCCAAAATAATAAATAGCACTTTCCTCTTGAATCTCCATAACAAAACGCAGCACCTCATACCACACTTTTCCATTTCTCTAATACAAACTTTTAACGTATTGTTTGTATTTGAGTTGATTGCTATCTTCTTATACTCATATACTTATAGACCTACTTATCTCTATATATAAAAATGAATGTCTGTATATGTGTTCGTTTGTTTGTTCCCTATAAACTCGAAAACTACTTGACAGAACGGCATGAAACTTTGGGAATATTTTGTGCTAATATTGGGGATGGTTTCTGACCAAAAATTTTAATAGGGGGGCTAATAATAATGATTTTACAGACCTATGTTTTCGAAATTGTCGGCCGAGCGGCTAACGTGGAACGGGAAGATCATCATGATTCAAGATCATGTTGTGATAATATGATTTAGCATATGAACTTACCAGCTGTAATAAACTCGTCACTCTGTGATAAAATTGTTTACTGGTATTAAAACGGTAGTTCTAAGCACATTTGTCAGATAAATTTTTTCTCCTATATTTCTCCACTGCCATTATAGCGTGGACCTCACTGTAGGGTGTTTTTTATTATGATTATGCATATTATAGTGTTATATGCATAGGGTGTTGTTGTTCATGCTTTGAAAGAAGGTTGAGTAACAAATTTTCTGCGGAAAAAGCTCGGTTTCATCTAAAATGAAATTGAATAGAATTAGAAAGAACAAATTGACAAGTCGCAACTTTCGACAAAAAATGACGTTAAATGAGGAAATCCGTAAAGAAATGAAAAATAGAAAAATGTGATATAGGAAAATCGTTGTCAGTAAAAAGTTTTCGTGCGCATGCCGCAGTGTAAACTTATGCAAAGGGATGAGAATCGAGAGATAAGGGATAAGATATGTGAAGGGATCAAATTAGAATAGAATAGATTTCATTGATCAAAAAAGAACATATACATAGATCTCGTCACGTCGGTACATGTATTTCGTCACGTCGGTCAGATACAAAGGAAAGTGAAAGTGAGTGACAGAGTGGATGATTTGTCGAATGATTAAATAATTAATCAATTGGAGAAATCATCCTATTTTCTGGAATACAGTAACAAGTCCAGTTTCAATAATACGGTGGTGAAATTATTGAGAACAGAATGCTCAAGAGGCTTATTAATTATTATACAGAGATACCGCTCCAGCCGCAAAATTAGCGATTTTTGGAGAGGTCACTACTTCAGAAATAAAGATCACACATCAGAACAATCAAATCTGTCTGTAAATTTATAATCGTTCACATCATAACTAAAGGTGCATTTTCGTTTGTGCGTAAATTTTCGCAGTCGACGACGACAAGCATTGTTGACATTCATATTGTCCGAATTTCAAGTGTGCTAAAACAGCTGATCAAATAACTTTTCATTATTTGTGTTCATTATTCAGGAAACAAAACATTTCTAATAATATCAACATATTGAAATTTAAAAGAATAAAGAAGTATAAACTCAACCTCCCCCATTGAAACATAATTGAACATAATCTTTCAGGTTATTTAGACAGATTGAAATCTACCTAATCTGAGATTCTCACCCTGTCGTGGTCGACGACGGCATTTACGCATGAACAAAAATCCAGCTCAACAATCAAATCGGAGAGACCTTTTTCGAAAATCGCCAATTGCGGTGACAGCTATGTAATAAGGAGGATAAGATCTATACTGTATGATAATGGAGATCACTATTTTGATATGATGTAGACGAAAAATGTAAAAAAAACGGGAAAGAACATCCCCACACTTCAACACAGGTGTGTTGATTATAATCTTGATGTCCGATCACTTGGTTCTTCAAGAAATGAAATTATAGGGATCTTTGCCATTATCATTACTTATAGTAATTTCTATTACGATAGAGCAGGTCGAACCAGTTCGCTTAAAATTTTACGCAGCAGTATATTGTTTCCCATGCTAAATTTTAATGTCGTGCAAACAGCAACCACGCGATATTGGCACGTATGAAATACATAATAGCAGGTTTGCTCCCAACCGAGATTACAGTTTATGACAATAGAAAAAATCCAAGAAGCTGGTTTCAAGATGGGAGGTACTCGCTTCCGGCGGAAGTCATACATGTGCTCGTATCCTGTACTTGGATATTTAGCTTCAGCAAGTCATAACTGTATTCTAATAACGAGATATTCTGAGAGCTGTTGACAACTTGATAACAGCCCAAAAATTCAGTGTGATTATAATTTATTTCTTCAATGATCAAATTACTGAGCACTAGTAGGCGAGTGCGGTATACTAGCAGATCGTCCATTCCAAGTGCCACCATGATTATATACTTTTTCTACATCATTAATGGTTAACGAGAATGATGTCCCTTCATAGTTGATTACATCTCCAGAGGAAGAACGGAATATGTCGTTGTCAACCGTTGGATCCGGTAAGTGACAGCTGAATACAACATTCCAATTATAATGATATTTCCATTACATCAGAAGGGATTCCTCCTGGACAAAATAATACTAATAGCATCACAATTATTATCATATTTTCAAATTGTTGGCATATTCAGTAATTTCAAAGGAATTACTCCTCGACAAAATAAATAAATTATTATCATATTGTTGTCATATTCAATAATTTCGAAGTGTTTTATTGATTATTATCAATCAGTATTGACAAATCAATATCTCATTTGTAATTTGAATTCATGACAGTATTGGACGTATACATAATGAAGTATAGTCCAAAACTATATACCTACAGGAAGAAGAAATGTAGGAAAGCCAAGAAAGAGATGGATATAGTGTGCGGAGATGGTAAATAGGCTGAAAGCATAGGCGAGCATAGTTCAGTTGGAGAAGATATTTGATATTTATTTAATACATCTTACATTGCAAGGTCTGAAAAGACCTATGCCAAACACTGGTAATGATGAACAAAATAATAACACTTCTTTGATAAAAAACTAATATTACAATAATAGTACATAATAATAGAAGAGAGAGAGGTGTAAACCTAGAAGAGAGAGATTAATAAACTTAATGCATGAAGTGAAGAGGATGATGATGATGATGATGATGATGATGATGATGATGATGATGATGATGATGATGATGACATAATGAAGTGGAGTTTATTTGATTATTCATATTCAATCACATAAGGCGAACCATTAATTACAAATTTTAGAAGCAACTGATGAAAACCCGTGATGGAAATTTTCATACATGTCATCAAAACCCATTCAATTTTATTGAAATATTATTTTGTGAATTGGAAATCTGGTCGAGGATTTAATTATTGAATGTAATTGATATAGCGAGAAGATGTGCAATGTGCAAAGTTGAAACGTGTGTTGTATCACGTTTCGCGAAGGCAATACTGTATTATGGTTTCTAGCTCCATGCTATACAAACAAGAGTGAGTCGACTTTTGGTCTGTGAATCAAGGCTGCATGTTTTTTTCACATAAATAGATTTTGAATTTTTCTTTCGAGGCCCGTATTCTTTGAACCGTTTGTGAAGTATAGTTGTTGAGTTAAGGCATTGGTTACCTAAAGGATTCTGTCTTGAGAATTCAATTATAGGCTGTCACAGTTCCGGCAGTTTAAACCTGCATAATTGTGTTTTCAGGATTTGAATCTTGTAGGGAAAGCTGGTGATTTGATTCAATAAGCTGGCAGAAGTTTTTTTTATTTAAAGTCGGGAGTGGTTTGACCGGACCTTTGAGGATCAGGCCAAGGGACAATTTTCAAGGTAAAGTAAGATAATAGTTCATTGTACATCATTTTTTTCCAGACCTATAATTTTAAATTATAACTTTTTTATCAAAAACCGGAACGTCCACTATGGTTTCTTTCTTTCTTCCAACCAATTGATTACAAAATGCTCGGATATTGGTTTTCGCTAGGTTCATGGTTTGGAAAACTATTTTCATGTTTAGATTTTAGTTGAATAAAATTGAAAACTTGGCTCTAGCAGGCCTTCAAAAATCAAAATTCTTCATAAATTGAATGATTTTAGATTGTATTTTGCCATTATTATTAATGAATAGAATAAAAATACATGGATAGGATTTTTATTTTATTTTCACTCATTGGCACTTAAATATCTTGCATTAGTCATTCTTAGTTGAATTTCTCGATTGAATCACTTAAATCAAACTAAATGTACTTATGGAATAGGGCATTTATAAGTATGAACATTATTTTATAACACACCCTCATATTATATGCAATCATGAAGCAGTTTTTACTCACAGACAGCTTGTCGAATTTTCACTCATTGGCACTTGTATAGTCTCATTGAAATATCTTGTATTAGTCATTCTTAATTTAATTTCTCGATTGAATCTTAAATCAAACTAAATATACTTATAGGGTATTTATAACAGCTATAGAGGGGAGTCCGGTCTCACAAGGTGTCAAATGTATCACTTGATATTAGAATAATAATAAGCATCTAAACCATACACTAAAAACCAACACTAAAATCATAACAGCTATAAACAATATTTTTATAACACATTCTCATATTATATGCAATCATGAAGAAGTTTGTACTCACAGACAGCTTGTCCAATACAGGGCAAGATACAAATCAAACTAATGAAAGGTCGAAATCAAGTAAATCAAACAGTATACTGTTTGGATACTGGTCTCCAAGAACTGGACCGAGCGTCAATGATTGCCATTGATAATTCGGGTCGTTTATTCAAGGAATGGAGCCATTAACCAGCTCAGATAGTATTCGTGAATGATTTACGTTCTAGGAAGGCTTCCAGCTTATTATGGTTGCTAGAGATAGATGACGATTTAATGGCAATACATGAATAACGGTGATCGTTGCGAGGTGGACGCATTTACCCTTGTCTATGTTCTATTTGGGTTATTGCCTGGTATGAAAATCATATAGCACTAATATATCCAGGCTGACCGATGCATTGACATGGCAGCCGGAGAATGGGTTGAGGCTTCCGATTGTCCGTTTGCTTTGCTTTGCCTGTCGGTCAGTCCCAAACAATAAGCCAGCCAGACAATATCCACTATCCACTGGCTGAATGTCCTGCAACAATCAACTGTAAATGAATAATGATTACGGCCAACTGTTTACTGTTGCTATTCGTGAAACTTGATGGTGATTCGAGGACTATGGCGATCCGAGGACTATGGTTATCCGAGGACTATGGTGATCCGAGGACTATGGTGATCCGAGTACTATGGCGATCCGAGGACTATGGCGATCCGAGGGCTATGGTGATCCGAGGACTATGGTGATTCGAAGATTCGAGGACTATGGTGATTCGAAGATCCGAGGACTATGGTGATCCTAGGATCCGAGGACTATAGTGATCCGAGGACTATGGCGATCCGTAGGATAATACACTAGATCGATAACTTAGTCTTGATGACGAATCTGGAAACATCCAATTCAGTAGTATGTTTTTGTTTCTTATCATCACATTTATTTGCATTATTCATTTCCAATTATGCTTTGAAGTATAGTCCAAAACTATAGACCCACTTGGAAAAGAAATGTAGGAAGGCCAAGAAAGAGATATATAGTATGCGGAGATGGTAAATAGGCTGAAAGCATAGGTGAGCATAGTTCAGTTGGAGAAGATATTTGATATTTCATATTTATTTAACACATCTTACATTGCCAGGTCTGAAAAGACCTTTGCCAAACACTGGTAATAATGAACAAAATAATAGCACTTCTTTGATAAAAAATTAATTACAATAATAGTACATAATAATGGAAGAGAGAGATAGTCTGAACCTAGAAGAGAGTGATTAATAAACTTATTCCCTGAAGTGAAGAGGATGATGATGATGATGATAATGATGATGACGACATAATGAAGTGGAGTTTATTTGATTATTCATATTCAATCACATAAGGCGAACCATTGGTTACAAACAACTGATGAAAATCCGTGATTGAAATGCTCGGTTATTGGTTTACTTTGGTTTTTGCTTTTCTAAGATTCATGGTTTGGAAAAATATTTTTAATGTTTAGACTTAAAATTGAATTGCCTTCAGCATGCCATCAACAATCAAAAATCTTTATTCATTGAATGATTTTAAAATGTATTTTGCCATTGATGAATGAATCGTATAGAATTACATTGGAAGGATTTTTATTTTATTTTCACTCATTGGCACTTGTATAGTCTCATTGAAATATATTGTATTAGTCATTCTTAGTTCAATTTCTCGATTGAATCACTCTAATTAAACTGAATATATTTATGGAATAGGGCATTTATAAGTATGAACATTATTTTATATCACACCCTCATATTATATGCAATCATGAAGCAGTTTTTACTCACAGACAGCTACAAATCAAACTAATGAAAGGTAGAAATCAAGTAAATCAAACAGTATACTGTTTGGATACTGGTCTCCAAGAACTGGACCGAACGTCAATGATTGCTTGCCATTGATAATTCGGGTCGTTTATTCAAGGAATGGAGCCATTAACCAGCTCAGATAGTATTCATGAATGATTTACGTTCTAGGAAGGCTTCCAGCTTATTATGGTTGCTAGAGATAGATGACGATTTAATGGCAATACATGAATAACGGTGATCGTTGCGAGGTGGACGCATTTACCCTTGTCTATGTTCTATTTGGGTTATTGCCTGGTATGAAAATCATATAGCACTAATATATCCAGGCTGACCGATGCATTGACATGGCAGCCGGAGAATGGGTTGAGGCTTCCGATTGTCCGTTTGCTTTGCTTTGCCTGTCGGTCAGTCCCAAACAATAAACCAGCCAGACAATATCCACTATCCACTAGCTGAATGTCCTGCAACAATCAACTGTAAATGAATAATGATTACGGCCAACTGTTTACTGTTGCTATTCGTGAAACTTGATGGCGATTCGAGGACTATGGCGATCCGAGGACTATGGTGATCCGAGGACTATGGTGATCCGAGGTCTATGGCGATCCGAGGACTATGGTGATCCGAGGACTATGGCGATCCGAGGATCCGAGGACTATGGTGATTCGAGGATCCGAGGACTATGGCGATCCGAGGACTGTGGTGATCCGAGGACTGTGGTGATCCGAGGACTATGGCGATCCGAGGACTGTGGTGATCCGTAGGATAATACACTAGATCGATAACTTAGTCTTGATGACGAATCTGGAAACATCCAATTCAGTAGTATGTTTTTGTTTCTTATCATCACATTTATTTGCATTATTCATTTCCAATTATGCTTTGTACCAATAAGGCTTGCAAATTGTTTTCATGTTTTTATTAAATTTTGGTTTGTCTACAGTATGATGATCACATAAATGTATTTGTTTCCAATGCTGAAGTGGCCAGCATTCTCCAATCAAAGAACCTCGAAGAGTGTAATGGTGCGTACAGTCTTCTGCGCCACGAACACGCGCATTTCGCTTATCATCATCAGATGATGATATCCTATATATTTCAGTATTTGTATACAGAAACAGTGATAAGATACAGATTATAAAAAGCATAGCAATTGCTGATGAAAAGCGAAATGGCCGTGTTCGTGGCGCATAAGTCAGTACGCACCTTAAGATGACTTGTACCAATTAAGTTTACTTTATTATATTTCTGATTTTATATCAACCAATACTAGTATGAAAAGTAATAAAATAACAGTTTTTCCCATTTGTTTCAGGAAAGTGTATATTCGCAAAAATATAAATAAATAATGGGCTGCAAGATTGGATTTATCACTGATGTACTTATTGAACGTTCCTTCATCGTATTTTCTTAATACCAATGCCCGAATTCATGGACTAGTCTATATAATGGGCTGAACTTAGGAGTAAATCCATCGAGCTTTAATAACGAGTATGATAATGTTGAGTGGGTCGTATTATCATTCTTAAGGAATAATTTTTCCGATTTCTAGATGTCTCCGGTTCATTGGAAATAATTGAAGTATGAGTAATGAATACTTAATGACAATAATTTGATTCAATTTCATCCACACATAATTCTTCATAGGATCATACACATCACTATTTATAATGTCAAACACAACTAGTGGATTCTCGAGAAAAAATGTGTGTATGGTATCAAGTTAGCTTCGAATTCTGTGAGTATAATTATCATTTCTGAGGAATAAATTTACTGATTAATATTTATTCTCAGTTAAATTAGGAATCATAGAAGTACGAATAAATTAATTTAAGACAATAATTTGCTCTTACTTTATCCATACATCATTTTTTATACGATCAAACACATCTCTATCTAAACTCAACTAAAGTCTCGAAAAAAATGCGTGTATGTTATGAAGCTGGTTTTAAATTCTCTGCAAAAATACATATCGTGTTGAATATATTTTTATGGTTCCGATTGAAACCTCTGCTAGTCATTTATGTAACTCATTATTGCTTTTCGAAGATGAAGCCTCTTTTATAGAAAAAAATCTGTCAAACAAATCAATTCCTCTGACTCTACTCTTGTCGTTAAGATGACAATGCAATCAAATCAAGCATCCGAAATAAACATTTCATCGAAAACATGTAGATTATAAAATCAGACCATGTGACTATTATTGTGTTCAAGATGACGCTCATCATTTACCCCAATAACAGTGGTCTATTTAGTGGCAGAACGGATGGGATGAGCAGTCTCATGTAATGATAACCAAATTTGCATAAATGATTTTTGTGCATTGGTGGGCCGAAAATCTCGGCAGAATTGCAAATTAGACTTCCGCCGGGTTTCTGCTAAAACTTGTAATATATTCAGGTCGGTGGTCCTCTTCCTCTCCCAACCCTTCCTTTCTTTCCAGAATCGTCAAACTGCTGTACAATGTTAGGCAGCCTCTCAAAATCTCTTTGATTGGTCGTAGACGTCTTCAATGTGAACAGGTTGGAGGATGCGCGATATTTGATTTGATCGATTTAGGTGACTCGAGAATAATGTCCAGTAAATATCTTGAATTATATATATGGAAAAATTTGTCGAATCAACTAAATAGAATCCGAAAATTTCAACTTGAAATACCATCTGCTGAATTCAAAAAATTATTTTGAATTCTAATTTTTTATGGAACATTGACTCATTTACTTTGATAGCCCCCAATATATTCCACTCCCTCTTATTTTATAAGGCTACTAGAAGTATCGAAACACAATATAATATATCAAGTACCCTCTTATTTTAATACAAATCGCACATACACACTTTATTACTATTTTCACTTCTACACTTGAAAATGGCTTAAAAAAGCCATTGCATTGAAGAGTTGAGGCCATTTCTTGAAGAGTTGAAACTATTACTTGAAGAGTATAACTATTACGTGAAGAATTGAAACTATTTCTTGAAGAGTTGAAACTGTCACTTGAAGAGTTGAAACTATTACTTGAAGAGTAAAACTATTACTTGAAGAGTTAAAACTATAATCATCTAGTGATAAAAATAAAAGGGTACCTGATATATTCTATTGTTTTTCAATATTCTACTTCGTATACTACAAATTTTTCTTCAAGGTCAAATAATTGTACAGAAGCATAAACTAGTAATTTGCACAATTGTTAAAGGAAAATGTATAGGATAATTATTTCATTCCGATCTTATTAAGAAAAATTTATAATTAATCGATCATTTACCAAATTCTTGATATAAAACATTGACTTTCAAGGGTTTCTCTGAGACACTATCCTCAATGGTTGGTTGGAATAGAATTTTTATAATATTTAACTTTTCCAGCGGATAAGTAAAGATTAGGTTTCAAAGGTAAACGCCCTGTAAAATGTACGATGATTCAAAAAAAAAATGTACTCTGAATCTCAATATAAGAATGTTTTTACTTTCCTTGCCCTATTACCATAGGTAAGGAAAGTATTGATTTCCGAAAAAAATTAAGGTACCCCAATTTCTAAATTTCTATACGTTTCAAGGTCCCCTGAGTCCAAAATAGTTATTTGTGCAACTAGTGCGCAAAGTGACAGTTTGCTGCACCGAAAGAAAGGCGAGGGCGGAATGGCTTCTTGAGTGCAGCAGAGGAACTTTGCTCACGTATTTCACATTAAACTTTTCCTACAGTTACCATTGAATATGATAAGTGGTTGATTAAATGATTATGGGTAAATGATGGCTGAATCCATCAATCTTTGTGTGTGTGATGCTGTTATTAATAACAACTTTAATTCATTTAAAATTAATAATCCAATTGAAGTTGAAAATTCTCAGCCAAAGTTCTCATTTTTATTCATTCAAGAATCAGAAAAAATACATATAGAACAAAATATACGCCAACAAAATGGCTGAACCGACGCGCGCGCGCGCGCGCGCGCGCGCGCGTGTGTGTGTGTGTGTGTGTGTGTGTGTGTGTGTGTGTGTGTGATTATATGTGTGTCTGTGTACACGATATCTCATCTCTCATTAATAACGGAATGACTTGAAATTTGGAACTTAAGGTCCTCACACTATAAGGATCCGACACGAAAATTTTCGATCAAATGCAATTCAAGATGGCGGCTAAAATGGCGAAAATGTTGTCAAAAACAGGGTTTTCCGCGATTTTCTCGAAAACGGCTCCAACGATTTTGATCAAATTCATATCTAGAAGAGTCATTGATAATCTCTATCAACTGCCACAAGTCCCATATCTGTAAAAATTTCAGGAACACTGCACCATCTATGCAAAGTTTGATTTTGGACTCCCAATTACAAGGCTTCATATACAATTAAAACAACAAATTTCAATTGGAAAAGATTGAGCATAAAAGTCTCTACAATTAATGTTAAGTAACATTTTCACCTAAAATTGAAAATAAGCTCGAAATTGGAGAAAATGTTATTATTTCAATTGCAAACTGTTGGCAACTGTTGATTCTATTAAATCATTCACTATGAAGAGATAGCAGACTTCGTGTGTCTGCAGTGCTATTGTCCTGTCACCAGCTAGCTCAGATCTTAGAAAAGTAGACTTGAGATGCGCGGGAACACTAGCGTCAGTTGATCAATTTTCATAACGGCAAGGAAAAGTTGTGTGAGTGCACCACACCAGATTTTTTTAATTGACTTGAAAATGGGATTAGTAGCCGAAACATATCGTGACGAAATAATTTAAAAAGGGCATTCAGATTTATATTTTCATTTGTATTAAATATAAAATGTACATCTGAATTTTAAGTTCGAATAGATGAGGAACCATCCTACCATCTAAATGTATAAGAAGATAGCATTCATTTGATAAAAATGGCAATTTCTCTCCTCTAGGATGAAGCCGATGGGACGCGAAATCATTTCAGCTGAACAAACTTACAGCACTTCGATTTCCAAAGCTGATTTAATCAAGACAAGGTGGCAGCCTTTCTACCGCCACAAAACATATTCAAAATCGCTCGTCATCCTCATGAATCCTAATCACTCGCGAGCTTCGAGCTCAAGCAATGAATTCATATTCATCCTCGATGGTCACTCTGGATGACCAGCAATTTGAAGAGTCTCCAAATGTTTACCAAGTTATTACTGACTGCATGATGTGCCGTTGAACTTTCAAGTACTATGCAGTATTGGATAGTGAACAGGAATGCTATGATGATTTGCAGACAAAGAAAGGTTGTTGAATAATAAATAACTAAGCTATTGAATTTAATCAGATTTCACTTCTATTATTTGCAGAAAATCTTAAATAATTTTTTTTTCTAAATTCATAAAATTGAATGTTAATGAAGTGATGAATTTATACATCTAGATGATGAACATCTTAGAAATTGCTATTATGCTATTGAAATTGCTATTGTACATCGAAAAATTGCTATTTTTACCAAATGAATGATATCTTCACATACGTTTAACTGGTAGGATGGTTCCTTATCTATTCGAACTTAAAATTCAGATGTACATTTTATATTGAGATTAATTGACATTGAGAAATTGGCATTTCACTTTATGAGTAGAATAGAATAGAATAGAATAGGATGACTGCCTTTAATTTATACCTAGGAGGGCGGAGCTAGGGCGCAGTCGGCCCTTTCTTACACTTAACCCTATTAAGTAGGATGTTTACACAAAATTTTATAAGACTTAATCTTACTTTATAGTTTATAAGTATATATCATACATCTTACTTATATAAGACAAACCATCAACCTTAATGTCAATTTGATCATTTATTATCACCAGAATCAATTATGTTTACCAGTGGCAAATTTTCGTGCATATACTAGAAACAAATCACTCCAATTTTTTTAAACATCTTTATTGCCCATAAAAACAAAAACTTACAAAAGAAATATTATAGATTATTATTATGCTATTTTACAAATAAATAAATAATTTATCTGAGAGGAACAAAAATTATAAATTGATCTATCTGCAGAATTATAATAATCACGGTTGTAACATATTGTAATTTGGATAGATAAATAAAAATCCCTAGCTGAAATATTTATAGGTCTAAGTGAAGTAATTGGCTAATATCGCCTAAGAGATAACATGAAGATTAGATAATATCAGACGTCCTGGCTAAACTGTACAACAGCCTAAGAGAAATTGAAATATTTTTTTTTTTGCTAATATATAATATTATATAAAATATTGAAAATTGAGGTTAGGCATAAACATTTAGTGATCGGCGACCTAACGATCGACCGAGCCATACAACGTAGAATCTGACCAAACACCTTGGCAGAAATTTATTGTGGCACAACGGTATGCAATTTGAGGAACTAAAGGTCTCACGTGGCTGATTATTATGATGTATGAAACAAATAATAACCTATAAAAAATTAATTAGCATGTAGAGAGCATATTTAAAAACCCAATAAAAATAATTAAATGTATTAAGGAAGTAGGAGGTTACCGGGCGCATGAATACCGTAATAATTTGCATGCACCAATCAAATAATGGCAATTGATAGGCGGCAATAGTGAGCCGATTCAAAAATATTTGTATATATTTCTACAAATAAATAGAATTTGTATAAAATTGTTGTATAGTCTATGTTTTGGGTATGGCCCGAAAGCAAAGAAATTATTATATATATAACATAAGTAATAGTTTAATATTTTGGCACAGTCTATTTGAGCCTTGAATGGCGGAGGACTAGAATATTCAAATTTTATGCAAATTTGAAAATCGGAAATGAGAATTGTAAAATTTAGAAACGAGAACCACACTCGCCTGCCAACTGCCACCATGAGAGGTCACTAAAAATTATAGAGCGTAATACCTTGCTATATCTTGTAATAACTTAAAGTTAAATTGAATTACAAAATTTCTTTTAAGACTTTGTGATGCTCTTATAAAGCAAAAGTCATTTTTAAATAATTTTGTAACCCCTTGGAAGAGACGACTCCGGCTACAATAATCCAGGACCACCAGGAGTTGGATCGACATCAGCAGCTCATAAGAAAATTCCGACATGTGAGTGGAAAATATTGAAATAGTGATAGGGCGCCCTCAGTGCTTTGAAATTAAATTAGAATCAAAGCTAGCTCGTCGAAAGGGTTTTCTTATAAATTAAGAATTTGGTAAAAAATACTTGCGCAAGTAAATGTAGTATTAAAGGTATTTTATTAGAAAGTAACGAATTAATCTACATATCAGAAGATCTATGAATCAAAGAAGTATAAAATCTAGGCTGTTAATACACATTCATATGATCATTAATTTCTGCAATATAATTTGCGATAGTTTGTTGTAGCTCTGATTCACTAGATGGATTGCTCTATTTATTCCTTCAGGTGCCGAATCTCGCACCCTGAGATAAAATATATATTCATTACAAAGAAATCTATTAGATACCATAGAATTTAATATATATATTTGGATTACTAGTTGTCAATTTATCAAGCTGGTTTTTATAATTTAGTTTTAATGGAATTGTCCAAGTCAACAGGTATTGGCAAGCTGATATCGCAGCTACATGCAAATAAGTGCATATGATCATGAAAATAAAAGCACATGGTAACGTTTCGTGCTATAAAATTTAAAGAATAGTATTTAACCTGTGATATTTTATTGATTTCGATTATTGTTCTATCTTATATTATATATTTTTTATCGCTCTATATATTTTTGCTCTGATTTATTTTTTGAGATATTTGTTAATATATGTATCAAATTGTTTATGGTGTACGATTTATTTTTATCCCTCAATACTATAGGATAAGTATTATATATATATATTTTTTTAATGGATTATTAGAATTATTGGGGAAGCTCATATCTGGGCCTATAAAGATTTTTATGAGACTGTATCCTATAAAAAACCACGACCTGATTTCTATAATTATTAAAATATTTCATGCTCTACCGACTGATGCCAAGCTGGAGGCTAATCTTTATTTAACTATAAAAAATAACGTGACACGGTATATGATTAGTTTCAATTATATTGAGCAGTTATTGAACCTATCTTGCTGTATGGAAGTAAAAGCTGGCCAATGAAATCATATCAGATAAGGACAGTGGAAATGTAGTGCAATAATGGATAGAGTAAGGAATACTAGAATAAGAGAAGAAGTGGGAATGAGAAATGTCAGTGAAAGGATAGAAATGAAGCAGTTGGGCTGGTATGGACATGTACAGCGAATGGGGGATGATTGCGAAACAAAACAGTATGTTAATGTGAAAGTGCAAGGAAGGAGAGCAGTGGGTCGTCCAAGGTATTCAAATGAGGATCGGATTGAGGAGATAGGACGGAGAAAAGGAAAGACTGTTCCAGAGATGAAGATGATGGCGATGGATAGGGAATCATGGTGGAAATGGACTGAGGCTACCCCAACGTATTAAGGCTGTGCAAAGGCTAAAAATAAACTTTTTACTCGTGATATTGTTCAACGTTTTTTGATTTGTATATCATTAATCTATCGAAATGAAAAAGTTTCCTCAGGAAAACATTTTTTTTCTGATCACTACTTTTTGAGATATGAGCGCCTGAAGTTTAAATTTTTGGGACAGAACATTTCAAATTCGGTAAGAGATAAATTCATGAGACTTAGAGGATAGATTCTTCATGGTATTGTTGATCTAGTAAACAATTTTTTTTTAAATATCAATTTTCAAGATAGTTATTCAATTTACTAAAAATAACCAAAAATAACTTTTAGTTGAGTTATTTTTGGTAAATTGAATAACTTTTCCAAAAATTGATATTTCAGAAAATTTTTGTTTTACTAGATCAACAATACCATGAAGAATCCATCCTTTAAATCTCATGGATTCATATCGTACCGAATTTGAAATGTTCTGTCCCAAAAATTCAAACTTCAGTCGCTCATATCTCAAAAAGTAATGATCGAAAAAAAATGTTTTCCTGAGAAAATTTTTTTATTTTGATAGCTTGATGATAAGTTAGACAATGACACTCTCTTATAAATCCCCACTGTACTTCCAAGGTCCATGTTATACGAGCGCTAAAATGCCGCGACGTTAGCGTCGCGCTAACTGGGCAATGGTACTTCAATAGTGCGCGACAACAACGCTGTGCAACGCTGTGTTTAACTTGGTTCAGCGCTGCTAACGCCACGTTAACGCCGCGGCATTAGCGTTGGGCCGCGATAACGCCGCGTTAACGCCGCGGCATTAACATGGGCCTAAAACTAAAGAGACTCAGCACCTGTTGAGCATCTGCACTTGACAGAGTAATAATTGCTCACTTCCGCGTTCATTACATCTTTCAAGTTCAGTTGTTCAACTTCTCATTACACCTGAATCACCACTCATTACAGGACGGATAACCTGATAGCTTGACCGGCCCGATTCGATTTAAAACGGGAGGAAAATTCTAGTTTTGCGAAAAACAGACCTTCTCTAACCAACAATTGCCGAAGAGCACTAAAGTTTGTTTCTGTTTCTGTCGTTCTATTCCACGAAACGTTTTTCTTCCTTCGAATTCAATTCGAGCTGTGCGTAATTTTACAAATGCAAATAGAAGATACAAAAACATGCATTTAATTGCATACTGGAGAGAATGCAGTTTCTAATCATACCTTCGCAAGGCAGAGAAAATAGGTCTCTTCGAAATTGTCGGAAATGCAATCTCAAATAATTACAGCTCTGGCTAGATGTCATTTACAATTAGTGTTTTCCTTAGCTTCTCTGAACTTCGAGGATTGAAGTAGGAATATAGGCTGTTTCTAAAATCCACGTGCCTCTCATTTTTACTGCAATTTCCACTGTTGCCGAAGTCAAAATATTGTTCAACTAGTCATCTTTGCAAGCCGAGTGTGTTCGAAAATAATGGAAGAGTCTCACCTCTATATTATTATACTGTAATGAGGGATCTTACACTCTACAGTGGATTGACAGTGGACCTCCATGTCTCTTCTCTCTAGTTTTTAACATATTTGCATGTCTTAAACAATTATAAGTCAACCGGAGAAGGGCTCACTGTAACAAGAATGTCAGAGATTGAGAATTTCTTGTGATCAAGTGAGGAGTGAAGGTTATTTTGCAGGAGTAAACTAGATCATCTTTATCCATCTTTAATCCAATATTCGTTATATGATCAATATTAACATATCTTGAAAAATAGGATTTAGTTGTTTTAAACAAAATATGTACAAATACTGTATCTGAATGCCAACTGCACGGAAACCAAACTCTAAAGTAGATTTTTTCTTTTGATGTTCAACTTGAATATTTAAAAATTTCTTGTTTGTGTAATTTTATTTTTTCTTCTATCATTTTATAAATGAATTATTGTTAATGCCCAATACAGGAATACATTTAGGGCATTCAATGTTAAATCTGTATTGATTTATTCATGTAATACTGTATTTTCTTGTTCTTTTTTCAATAATAATAATAATAATAATAATAATATTGTGTGACCTGGCTGGCTCAGGTCTGGTGTCAGAGTTTTCAGGTCGCAACTGATCAATTTCAGGGCCTCTGACATGACCTAACGACTGCTTTTTAGGCAACCGGGACCGACGGTTTAACGTGACCATCCGAAACACGGGAGTGGCCCGAGAAAAATATCTTGCCCGGGCTGGGAATCGAACCCGGGCCTTTGGATTTCAAAGCCAGCATCTAATCCACTCGACTACGGCCACTCCAATTAAGCTCTTTTTTCAATATAGTTTATATACGTTATCTATCGCATTGTTATAGAGACTATTTTCATAATCATTGATTTATATTATTTTATTAATTTTTTTCATAAGCACAGTGAAAGTTTTTGAATTGAAATCAAACTATATTGGAGACAAGAAGTAAAACATCATCAGAGCTTCATGAAAAACATGAGTTGATGTATGATACATAAAAAAATGAAAAGTCTTCACGAACACCTATTGATTTTCCTCACCCTTACCACTACCAACATTTATTTAGAATTCCGCGACCAAGGACTCCTCTCAATCTATAACTTGGTATTCTAAACAAATTTCATTGCAATATCGATGGATGACATGTGTGGAAATAATTTATCATTATGAACGACCATTGAAGAGATAAAGATACACTGGAACTGATTAATTACATTCTGAAATCCTGTTCGTGTGATCAATTCATTGATAGTGTGTCAGAGGCATGCTTTCACGTTGCGTAGGCTCTAGTAGGTTTGCAATAATTATAATATGTCATTGATGGCGAGCGCCCTTCAGCTCTTCAGCCCTTCAGGTCAGTTGCAGGTATGGGCTCTCCAGTGCCGCTCTGTGCCGAGTGTATGTGAATAGGCCCACGCAACGCACTGTACATTCAACTATAGCTAATTAATGATGTTGTTGATTTGTAATTGCCATCTCATTATAGTGTCAATTGATGGACAGACCTATTGATGACATGTATGACGTTGTCGTCTGGAGACTACAGGTACTATTCTGTCATATTATACCAAGGACCACAATTCATGGGGGTATTCTAGCATACGTGGCACACCCTTGGAAAAAATTATTCCATCAGCTCTTTTGACAAGTTCAAAGAATCATTCGATTCAATTATTATTATTTTTGTATTTGGAGCATCCAAATTCAAAAGAATGGTTTAAATAAATATTTTTTGGACAGAAAATTTTGTGGAAATCACGAAGACATAACCTCATTTGGACTTTTAATGTTACCTAAATTTGGGAGAGAAATAGTACAAGGCTTAGTTTTTCTCTCCTGATCTGTGCTTCATTCAAAAAAAGAATAAATAAAGAATTCAAAGCTTGCTATTATATCAAGGACCACAATTGACAAAGCAGTGTATGATTACATAACCGTATCTTTTGGACAACATTAACAACATTTTATCAAAATTTTTGGAGAGAAATAGTACAGGCTCAGCCTAGTTTTCCCTCCAATGTCATAATTGTATTATGATTATAGTATTTTATACAATAAATGAATGAATGAATCCATGGGGGTATTCTAGCATCCGTGGCATACTCTTGGAAGAATTGTTTAAGCTCTTTTATCAAGTTTATAGATGCTTTCAAGGTTTGCTGCCGCATTGTAGACATAGGAACATAAAACTGTAGAAAAATAACAATGAAAATCCATCTTTTTTCTGTGTTAAAACTCCGGTAATAAGCCCCTCTCACCAGTGGCGAAGCTACCTAAGGGGAGTCTAGGAACTCTAAGGGCCGGTTTCCGAGCTCGGGATTTAGCTAAGTCCTAGACTTTAAACAGCTGAAGTCAGAAAATTGGCTTTCCAAAACGGGGCGTAGTCGCAGTCATTGTCATAGTTACGTTTGAATTAAATTTCGAAAAACTAGAAAATTGAACGCTAAATAAAATAAAGTGAAAATAGTGTAAAGTTTCAGCTATTTTGAATTATTTGAGAATGTCTAATTTCGTCAAGGAAGAACGTTTCCAATTAGAGAAATGAGAAAATAAGAACTATTACCACTGTTATAAAAGCTGCGACTACGCCCTCTTTTGGAAAGCCAATTTTCTGACTCCAGCTGTTTAAAGTCTAGGACTTAGCTGAATCCCGAGCTCGGAAACCGGCCCTAAAGCCTACCGCTTGTCTTTCAGAGCACATTTTTATTCAAATACAAAAAAGAAAAGTTTGAAGCAAATACTTCACCAGATCATTACACTCATCCATTGCATAATTATTAAGAAATAAGAAATTACGATAAAAGTTCAACAAATTAAAGATAAAATTCCGAGATTGAAAAAGGATTTGGTTTCATTATTTTTGAGTAAACCAAAGCAAACCGCCAAAACCAAAGACCTTAAAGAGATATAGACCCACAATGCCTATGCCTTCTCAATGATAGCTCTTACTTGAAATTGAAGGCCGTCATTGGGGTATTTTAGCACGAGATATAATATATTATTTATTTGTAATACTATAGATCACAAAGGCATTGGTGGCATTGGTATGAAATAATCTCATGAGTTACCCCCTCAATGGCGGATTTCAATTCCAAGTACGACACTAGCGCTGCATGTGAGTCTATGCATCTTTAAGGTCTTTGGCCAAAACCGAGTTGTAGGTTAAGAACAAACAAAGTTACACAAGCCACAAACCAACTGATTCATTTGAAATCTTCAAATTTTGAAAAGCATCGATGTTTCAAGACGATTGCTTTGATTTCGACCGTTCGATACATCGAGATCTAGACATTGATACAGAACTCGAACTATGAACAAAGCTGTAGATTCCTCTTCTGCTTCGCCACTGCCACCCATCACCAAAAACTATTTCTATGTGTGATCTATGTATGATCCTGGAATAATACAACGAAGTTGTCATACACAAGTTGTAAACTTACGGAAGTATATTATCACCGTGGACTTCAATATGTAGGTTATTGTGAATCACCATTGAAGACTTGAACCGTAGGAACATTATCTTCACTCCTCATAATGGTCGAGCTCTTCCAAAGTTTCTATTTGTTGAGTTTCCTCTAAGCGAGCGTGAACGACCAGCATAAATTCGACAGGTGAAACGTTTCTCTACTTATCCTTTGACATAAACTTCACAGTTCATTATAGACATTTTTTTTTCTTGGATGATTTCTCAAACTACACTTTCTTCATCTTCAAATTTTATGTTGCATCCAAAATTTTCTCAGTCATGATAGAAAAATTGTCTCATTTAATGATAGAATTGCTTTGCTTCATGTTAACCGTGAGATATATTGTTGTGTTTTTCTTGAGAGATTCAATAGAATTTTTAGTAAGATTGAGAAATAAACACACAAATAATACATCACATCACAATGTTGTATATTGAGATTTGTGAATCGAAATCGATTACCCCTACATTTGAAACTCACCTATCTGTTAGGCTAGCTACACACACATCGATTTTTCGTCGTCCTAATTCTAGTAGATGGAACAGATGATTTAAAGATGATGTTTGTCAAGTCCCGTTAAATCTGAAGGAACGCATAAGGACGGCAAATATCGTACGAACAAAATCGATGTGTGTGTAGCTAGCCTAACAGACAGGTGAGTTTCAAATGTAGGGGTAATCGATTTCGATCCACAAAATCTCAATATACAAAATTGTGATGTGATGTATTATTTGTGTGTTTATTTCTCAATCTTACTAAAAATTCTGTTCAATCTCTCAAGAAAAATCATAACAATATATTCTCACCGTTAACATGAAGCAAAGCATTTCTATTATTAAATGAGACAATTTTTCATCCAAATTGTAATCTGGAATTGTAATCTTGTAAAATCAATATTCTATACTAAATATTGTAAAGTATATTCTATACTGGACTATTCTTTTAATATTCTATACAAACAACAACATTAAACATATATAAATCTTGTCTTCATTGAAAGTACTACTTTCTACATGAATCCTCAGGATTGAACATCGAAACAGTAAGCCTAGTGCGGCACCAGAAATATTTATATGACATCTATAAATCAAGCAATTCGGCTAGAGGCGAATCAGCTAGCAGGTAAGGACATGCACCTCAGGCCTGGTGTGTACCTCATCATGATCCGTGAGCTTCCTCTGCCTTATTTTTTGGCTGCAAATCGGATCCTGCTAATGAGTGGATCCTGCACGCGCAGGCTTAGTTTAATATAACCCTAGTCAAAGTCAACGCAGGCCTAGTCAAAGGGCCTAGTTAATACAAATGGTCTCCTGGTGACAGTAGTCAAGTTGTCACATCGAAATATTCGTTGCTATCACGCCATACTTCCGCGAAAGGCTTGCAGCATTAGCATGGGACAACAGCAACTGTTGATCAAAAGTCTCTGAAACTGAAGACACAGGCGTAGTCATCAAGGGACTAGAATTTCTCCCTCGAAGCCCATAAATAAATTGTCCTCCCGGTATACTAATGTATCATAATTCTCGATGAATAATTACTGCAGTCAGAAGTCGGCTAATTGTGACATTGCTACACGTCGGTACCCAAGAATAGTGTATAGCTATATACCATCCTTGTTCGGTACCAACCTCCATGAGGTTGCAAGACAATTAGATAATCTTTATCCCCAAGTTCTTCGTAGGCTTTGAGCTTACAAGATACGGAATTTTTGGAGAAACAATATTCATTCATTCATTTAAATCAACTTCAATTATGAAATGATATTATTTGAGTAACTAATGCCATAGAGAAACGATAGCATAAGTAGATATCCCATGGTATAGGGCGTTTATGTCGCAACTTTTACTGTTATCCGAAGCCGATAGTTCACGTAGTTCTTTCCCATGCAGCTGTGTGACGCTGGTAGTCTCTCAAATTGTGCCGTTCATACACTATCACCCCAACAAAACAGTAAAAATTGACAATAATCGACAGTAATCGGCTTGAGATAACAGTAGAAGTTGCGACATAAATTCCCTATACCACGGGGTATCTACTTACGCTATTGTTTCTCTATGCTAATGCTCACTTAAACAGAGTAGCATATAAATAAAGCTTTTTTATGTTCCAATTATTATTATAAAGTAATATAATTCCAGTTTTTGAGTGAATAATGCTCACCTGATAAATCTGTGACGTATGTTTGGTTAAAGAAGTACAAATTCAGTGGATGATGAATTAAGAATGGACTGCTTAGACTGAAATTGGATGGGAATAGATATTGATGATTGAATTCAGTAGATGGTACGAGAATTGAAATGTATGCTTGAATCCAGTAGATGGTATAAGAAATGAAAATTCTAAAATAGCAGAAACAGCTTCCTGAAACGCCAAGCTTCCGCTTCTTGATTTTCAAGATTTCTGGTATTGGGGTATACAGGATATTTTATTGTCGTTCCCTGATATTGGGAGGATATCAGGACGATATTGGAACGACATTAGGACGACATTGGAACGACATTGATACAACATTGGAACGACATTGAGACGACATCTGAACGACATTGGGACGACATCTGAACGACATTGGGACGACAATGGGACGAAAATGGGACGACATTGGGATGAACATTGCGGAGTGTACATGTTGCACAATTTGCATGAGATTCTTTGCCAAGTTAGTGACTTTTTCAAGTTGTTTGTGAAAATTGTTGTTTTCAAAAAATTGACTTTTTTAAGTTGTTTGTGAAAATTGTTGTTTTCAAAAAATTGTTGTGAAAATTGTGACTTTTTCAAGTTGTTTGTCTATCACTGGATAATATTATACTGGATCAAATGAAACTTATACTTGAAATTGTTTATTCTATGACTGGATTCAGATCATAACTGTTTATAAAAATCAATGTTTGTAGCTTGTACTAGAAATAACTCAGGAAACATAAGGTTTTGTAAAGAAGTATTTTGAAATTTACTGTATTCATTCTCTTTCAATCATGTACATAAAATATTAAGATATCTTGTCCGGAGAGTACATTGACTTCAAACAGTCATGTGGACGTTTTTCTTCCATTTTACACCGCAACTATCATTATTTAACGTCCGTCCATTGAGAGTTGAGATCCTCTTGACAGGCTTCCATTACGTATCTGCAAACACACTAATAACTCTAAAATAAGTGGATCATTTCAACTGTTAAAATAATAATTATGTATTGCCGTACTAATATTCCAAATGCAGACTCACTATGAAGGAAGAGAACATCTCATACAGTATCTTCACTTCTGTCCGTCTGAAAAATAAAATACTTGTAATATTTGAAAATTACAGGTTTCAAATGATAGACACAGTAATTATCAATGCAGATGGAATTGCAAAGTGGATCCCCCATGTTATAAGTAAATATTTTGCAACATGTCATGTACACAGTGTAATACATTTGAAAATTTGAAATCATTTATCAGGTTCCAGATCCAAGTTATGAGCTATATCTAGCAAATTATAAATGTGTTGCTGCACACCTGCAGGATTAGTTTATAATCCTATACTATTGAACGAGCAACTCCTGTTTATATGTTTAGATGTTTATATGTTTATATGTTTGTATTTCACCGGAACTCGGAAGCGGCTCTAACGATTCTCACGAAATTCAGAACATAGTAGGTTTATAATATAAAGATTCGATTGCACTAGGTCTCATCCCTGAGAAAACTTGCTGAAGGACATAAAAATGATTATTATTATTCATCCTTGGAAAAACATCTGATAATAATTATTTCGTCGTCTGTTGGTGATGGAAGTGAGTGAGCGAGTTCATGTGTGTGGGACTGTGTCAAAATTATGACTCAGCTGTTGAACTTTTGTAATCATTCAATCAGGTACTTAGTGCCGGTTGCAAAAAAGCCGGGTTATTTTCAATCCTGATTAATTCCAGTAGATCCATCTTTTTGAAATGGTCTTCTCTGATTTGGTTCACGTGAAGTTAGTCAGGATTAAAACTTAACCGGATTTTGTGCAACTGGGCCTTTGTGAGAGAAATTTTTACATTCCTCTGGGAGTTAATCTCAATTTACTTTTATTAGATGGAACATTTCTGTATGAATGTTATTATAATTTCTTCTTTCGTAATAAATTTTTCATGCTTTTGTACTCCAGAGCGAAGCTCGGTACCCGATATTAGAATACTTATAGATTAATAATACTAATAGACTTATAACACTATAGAATAATTTTTGAATAGTAGCGCTCATTCAATTTCCTTATAGCTGTTCACCCTGTTGTCAATATCTACAGTAGCAGAAGTCTTCGGGGTGATTTACAGCATTTGATTTGAATTCTCGTTTAATAATAATTATAAAATAATAGTTTACTTGTCCCCTGAATAGTTTCTTTATCAAAGGAGAGTGGTTGACAGTAAGTTTAGCAGATCGACTGCAGTTCTTTGTACAGAATTTCTTCATTTCAAGTAGAATAGGCTACTTTACTCGTACTTTTGTTGAACTTCATCAATATACGGTGCTTCAATATAATTATGAAAAAATGATAAATTTGTTAATTGAACTAAGTTGGATTTTCTTTGATCTCTCAGTGAAAATTTACTGTTGGCTCTCCTCCACCAAATGCAATTTGTATAATGTTTAATCATTTCTCTATGATTGAAGAGAGGTTAAAGTAGTGTCTTATAAGGTCAAACTAAAGCTGCTTTTACAACAAAGTTATTAACAAATTGTTCATTTTTCCGACCTTATAGATTCTATTAGATTGAACTTATCATACAAATGATGAACATATTTGTTTGTCAAGTTCCGTTCAATCGAATAGGATCTATAAGGACGGAAAAATAAACATTCTGTTAATAACTTTGATGTAAATGCAGCTTAACTCAAGCTTGTCAATCCATTATCCAAACTTCACCACATTGAAATGGAACATCATAGTATTGTCATTGATACATGATGTTTGAGCTCCATACGTTACAGGCTTAATTGGGGATCGAAGTTGATCCTATTCAATTGATACTCTGCACTTTGAGTTACTGAATTTCAAATATAGTGATTAGAATATATTCGATGCATGGTTGGATCAAATCTCGTTCATCTATAATGGTTCCCCCTACCCGCGCCCCACACATTCCGGAAGATTGTTTACAGTTTGTCGGTTGGTCCCGAGCACTAATCCAATGGGGGAGCTCGTTTCAAAGGCCCATCAGCCGTTTAAGGACCGTCCATGAATACATGAACTGGGATGAATAAGTGATGACGCCTCTCCCAACACAAAGCACAGGAACGGACCTATACAAACATTTTCACTCTTCTCAGTAAACAATCACCTATATGTGTTATGTACTCATGTGAGTGGGTCCCTTACATGTTTAATTATTTGGTTTCAGCGTGAAAACAGAATGTTCCAAAAATTCCAGGAATTTGTTGTTTTTATTTATCTTTGATAGCACATGCATAGGTTCCTCCAAAATTAAACAGCCTTTGTAAACAATACTCCAAAAATATTGAAAATTCCTTTCCCTAGAGAATAGATTATCCTCTACGATATTATAACGATTCAAACCATTACAGTAGTCTACTAATGATTTTAAAAATAATTTATTGGTAAATTAGAAGTTGTTTAACGATCAAACTGTTGAGGAAACAAACAAGTGGAAGTTTAAAGTTGGAAAAAATTCAAATAAAATGAAAGTTTTTACGTTATAGAAAGCAGAATTCACCTGGAAATATGGAATTTTCCATGTCTCCTTCTCAAACTGTAATGGATTGTTTGGATTCAAAATCATTCGTTTTTAAAATGGTTCTATTTGAACCTTAGTCATTCTTTCCATTAAGTTCTGTAAAATATGTACCGTAGATTATAATGTCCATAGAATTTTCGAGTCATATTATTAGAGTTCATGTGAGCTTGTGAAGAAAAGAACTATGTTCAAAGGTGAGTTGAATATATGTTTTTGGATGTAACTTACAGAAAATAGCTCTCATTATAGGAATGTTTTATTTATTTATTTACAGAAATACATACAAGTATACGATTGTACGAGTAGCCGAAAAGCCTTCTGGTTTGGCAGGACCCTCAATTGTTTGTGTTGTGGATGAAAATTTTGATCTGATTTGATTGTTGAGGTGAATATTAATTACGAATTGTATCGATGTATCTTGTAGAGAGATAATGACTTATAGATCGAATATTTGAGTTAACTACTCGTAGTTAACAATTAACAGGAAATATTAGATTTTCCACATCTCCTTCTCAAACATATTTTTCATGGATCGATAGGATTCAAAATGAGTAGGCTATTTCTTGAAAATATCTTCCCAAACCTTATTCCAAGCTGATGGTAATTTGAATATTGTGATGTCGAGTTTATGAAGTGAAATTTCCCGAGGAGGAAAGTTCAAAAAGATCTACACAGTCTCAATTCTGCAAGAGATAAATGACCGCTCTCCAACTCACCTTGGAAGTTGACTTTCAATTTTTAACGTTTGCGGCCTCCAACAGGGAAGAAGACGACGGACAAACTCACCCTCTGACAGCCAGAAGAAAACTTTTAATTACTTCAAATGAACTGCTCCAAGAGAGAAGATCCCTTTCCTTTTCTCTCCTGCTGGAACCAATGAGTAATAGTCTGTTCCCTTCTTCTTCTCCAAAGTGTGTTATCATCGGATATAATATTTAAACAGACTCCATTAAGGGATGTCCTCGTGGAGTGGTTCGCACAACCATTTCAGCTCTCTAAGAAATGAGCAATCATTGAAAAAACTTCCCAGCATTAATGACATTCTTTAGTACTTCTTAATTAATTGCCGTCTTCAAAACTCTCAATTCAACTGTAAAATTAACCAAAAAGGAAAAGTTTACAATGTCATGTTCTTTCAAAGTAGGTCTTAAATATGTGATTTTCTTGTATCATGGAAGTGTTTCATGTTTCAAAAGATTAATTCGTACGAATGATTTCATAAATTACTCAAATTATTTTGTATAAAATATCTCTATTAGCGATTTTTGAATCGAACAAAGCCATCAACCAATCAATGTTATCCACTATGTGATCAAAATGTTAATAATCACCCCCCTGGACTGGAGAACTCGCTCTTGCCCAGTGTACTGATTTTCAAATCCGCAACTTGTAATAATTGTATGTGAAACAATAGAACTTAATGAGTCAATCGATATGGTTAGTGAGCCAATTCGTGAGAAATTATACTCAATAATAATTCCTCCCAGCATCAACACTATATTTGAAAAGAGAATGAGTGAGTAGGTATGTGTGCAGAAGAGAGCAGGAATGATGGAGAATGCCGAAACCTTTGCGTTAGAATAAAGGACCAATAGCAGCAAGCCACGCCTCCCAGCTTCCCATACTCTCTTCTGATTGGTGGATTGAAACGGCTACTGGTGTAGTTCTCAATGGTGCAAGTAGGTGGCACCAGCTACTGGGTCGTAGCTCTACACCTCATAACATTTCGAGAGTCCAACTCCCGATTGCAAGTGGAATACCTTGATTTAACCGTGATTAAACTATTAAACCCCCTAGGCTGGAGAACTCGCTTATGAACTATTGAACTGATTTCGAAATCCGCAACTTGTAATAATATGTTGATCAATAGAACTCTCAAGCTCACTCCGTATGGAAGATTCTGATTCAAATTTATTCTCATCAACATTACTAAAGCGCCAGTGTCTTTGACGTCCCTCCGTTTTTCCAAATACAAATCCTTATTGTCTTATCGTTCGAAATGCTGTATCATACCGCAAGTTCAATGGGAACAGGGAGTGGGAATATAAATCAGAATAAAAATCCAAGTAAAATTGTTTAGTCACAACATGTTTCGGCTATATATAATGTTATTGTTGTGACTAAACAATTTTAAAACGGGTACTTAGATTTCTATTTTTATATAATTATATTCAAGAGTAGCCCTAAAGAAAAAATGACAATTTGATGGAGTTGGAATAGTATGGTAATAGGAGGAATAGGATAGTAGTAGAATAATAGTTTATGAAAATATAAATATGGAGTGTAAATATAAAGAAAATAAAAATCTCAGTACCCTTTTTTTGAAATATTTTATCACTACATGTTTCGGACATTTATGCCATTTTCAAGTGATATGAAATAAATAAATTTAATAGTACTGGAAGATTCTTATTTTTATCATATGTTAGTGTATTCATATGTTTTTATGAACTGGGACTGTTAATTTTGGGTTTAAATTCGCATGATTCTATCAAAAATGGGGTTATTGGTGTCTAATTGGATTAAGTTTATTATTTTATCTCTGTTTAAGTTTGCTGCTTTATAAATATGGAATTCTTCTTTACAGTCCTAGTTCATTAAAACATGATATGAATACACTAACATATGATCAAAATAAGAATCTTCCAGTAGTATTAAATTTATTCATTTCATATCACTTGAAAATGGCATAAATGTCCGAAACATGTAGTGATAAAATATTTAAAAAAAAAAGGGTACTGAGATTTTTATTTTCTTTATATTTATATTACAAGTTGCCCTATACAGAAAAGAGATAACAAAATATGGAGTGTTATTGTTTGAGTACAAGTACATTACATTCTTATGACATTCTATAATGAAATATTTGAAATAGCTATTGGAATTTCTCAATGAAAATATTCTCAATTTAATCGATGTTAATGTATCTAAAAATTTCTTTGAGGAATGAAGTTTCAGAGAGTTCTAGGCTCCATCCGTGAACGATATCGGTGCAATTCAGCTTAGTGAAGATAGGCCGCCTTCACCTGATAGCTGCTTACCCGATAGCAAGTTAGACGTTAGTTTATGACTTCCTTCGGGCTTTCTTCTCTACCACTTCTTCCGGCAGCTATTCTATGTTGAGAGTGTCTTGTGCTTGTCGGACTACTTCACTGAGATTCTACCGGTATGTAATCGTGTTGAATCGCTAAATTTCTTGTTAGTACCAATTTCCTCCACAACAGCCGCACTATAAATAAAATAAGCCAAACGTTGAGTTACTAGTTGCTACCTGTTACATACTTCACTCCCCAACATTATACAATTATCTGGTCAGCTTTACCGCTTCAGTCATAACAACAACATCAAACAGCTAAGACTCATAGACAACATTTTTCCATCAAATTATCAACCTTCAGCGAGCTAATTCATTCTTGTATGTTGAGAGTGATAAATTCTATGAACAGTATTCCAGGAGTCCCTTTGTATAACACGTACGGTAATTCTGTGGCCTCTAAATGTGACCATATAACTCACTCACTCAGCTCCTAACGAAATTATGTTAAGTAGCTACTGGTGATTTTTCACTGCAAGAGAATTTTGTTCTAAGCTTAGCTTAACCTTACGTTTAAAGGTCAATCAGGACTTACTCTTAACTCAATCTCACTTTTAAAGGCCAATGATGAATATTCTATCAAAGTGCAACATTCTTCCAATATTTTAATTGTTTTAGGAATAAGTTTGAGTTATTCCTTTAACCTTACGTTTAAAGGTCAATCAGGACTTACTCTTAACTCAATCTCACTTTTAAAGGCCAATGATGAATATTCTATCAAAGTGCTACATTCTTCCAATATTTTAATTGTTTTAGGAATAAGTTTGAGTTTCTTTTTACGTTTTAAAATTTTATTTTCAATTATTAATACAGTATTTTTCAGTTATTAGTGATGATTTAGTGAAGTATTCTTATTCAATTTGGTTTTAAACTTTCCTAAATTCTGAATTCCTAGTTTATAAATATTTTGGACCAAAAATCGTGAAGTGTGAACATAACCTATTTTTAGACAATTTCTATCTAAATTTGGGAAAGGAACAGTTTTGGGCTTTAAGCCTGTTGTTCCTTTCCCAATCATTCATAGTTGAGAATTATATTGTAGCCTATGTATCAATGTATATTTTCCATACCTAGTTAGTAGACTCATATAGAGAGTTCAGACGGGTTTTTTTGCGCAATCCCCGAGAATAAGGAAAAATTTTTGCGCAAATCCCCCTCCCCCTCCCCCCTCCCCTCTGCGCCCCCCTCTCCTCCCCCTCTCACTCTCCTTCTCCCTCTCCCTCCCCTCTCCCTCTCCTTCTCCCTCTCCCTCCCCTCTCCCTCTCCCACTCCTTCTCCCTCTTCTTCCCCTCTCCCTCTCCCTCACCCCTCTCCCAGTGAGGACGAGGGGGAGGGAAAAAGGGAAAAAATAATTTCCCTTTGAGGGAAAAATTCTCTACTGTCAAATTAAAGTGAATCCATATTTCTACTGACAGATTAAAGTGAATCCATATTTCTACTGACAGATTAAAGTGAATCCATCTAATGCTATACTGACAGTGAGAGTCAACCTTGGAAGATATGCTCAAATTATTCTCTCAGTCAGATCTTACTTCAGCATCATGAATCTCTAAGATATAAGAACCCAATTCAACTTATACTGACAGATTAAAGTGAATCAATCCCAGTCTAGTATAGATAAGAAACTCTTTTGTAGATGTGCTAAAACCCTATTACTCTTTAAGTTTCTCGTTCTAGAGTTAGTTGCAAGGATCTTTTCAAATATTCTTTCCAAATTCATGTTAATGCATAACAATATTAGCTACAACTATTGACAACTGCTTTTTTCATATCATATGCACTTCAAAAAATATTTTCTCAGTCTATATTATGTAAATTCATTTATAATTGTATATAAGTGTAAAAAACCAGTATATATTGTAATCTACTCGAATAAAGCATTCTCTCATTAGCTTTATTTATTTATTTATTAGATAGAGCGAACAATACAATAGTTGGAAAAGAAAAAACAGGCTATTGCCCAAAACTTCTTTAATTTCCTGATTTTGTCACAAATCGTTCAAATATTATGTTCACTTCAATTTCAACATCAAATCTATCATATTTCACAATCGAAATAAGCACTCATTTTATCAGTTCGAACGTTTCAAAGCAAATGACACCTTCTGTTGCTGCAATTCGATGCGTGATATACTTTCCTTATCTAATGTGATGTTACATAGTGAAATCCATCGCTCGTGCCAAGGTTATAGAGAGAGAGAAATGGTAATGCGCTCCTATGTGTTTTAGACAAGTAGCAGACTGGTATGCACCCAATTCAAGCCTCCTCGCGCGTTGCTGCAAAAGCCATGTGTGTTGAGTTTGCTCTCCTTTACTTCGTCATCCGTAAAATGGCTCTTTCCACGTAGCGGAGCACAGCATTTTACGAATGAGGAGTAAAGAGAGAATAGAGAATTCATTCTGTTCTCCACTATGATCGACCGTTCGCTACTACTAGCAGTCCTGCTACGAAGTCTGCTTTCCCTCTCTCTATAGTGACAGATTAAAGTGAATCCATCTAATGCTCTACTGTCAAATTAAAGTGAATCCATCTAATGCTCTACTGTCAAATTAAAGTGAATGCTAGATGAGTGAATCTGTTACATCTTTATACTGTAAAATTAATACAATTGGTTTGTTTTCCACCCGACAGTTAAGAAAAATTTCACAAATTTATATTGAAATTTTCTATGTGCTGTACAAACCGCAGGCGTTGCTTTTTTAAGTGTGCTCTCCGAGAATATCTATAGTAAATTTAGTACGAACAAGCATTCCAAAAATGGCTATAGATATCCTCAGACCTATATCACTTGGGGTATCAGCTCTATTGATGTCTTAACAGTGAGAGGTCAATGATCTAAGTTGATCTTTTACATTTTTTATCTGCAATGTCATACAAGCATTTCCAAAGTTCATCGGTATTTGTAACAATAGTTGAGAAATCATTTGCACTACAATAATGTAGATGACCTGTATCTAGTATGTCCAATAATTCGAAAATCTCAGATAAAATTGGAAAATGTACATTTTCTGTTTTTGTTAACGCTTGATCAACATCATCGCCTTGGAATCCTGTTGAAAATTTAATATTTTTTGCAATAGAATCAAATTCATTGAATGAAATTGACATCAAGAGGCGAGATAATTTTTTGAATTTAGCAAAGCTAAAACACTGCATGACCTCGATTATGTTATGAACAATAAAATTGATAAGGAAGGAATGTGCACTTAGCTGTAACAGAGTTGGCTCTGAGGGGGCGTATCTCTTGATAAGGTCAAGCTGTAACAGTTGTGTCTGAGGGGGCGTTTCTCGCGTGCTCACTCAATCAAGTCTACACTGATACTAAACCAAAATGTTCGAGGAAATATCTGAATTAAAAAATTTCACTACAACAATACATCATAACTTCATCTTCAATTTTAATCAATTTATCTACAGACAAATTGTATGGACGGTAATAGCACAAATAGTCTTTTATATCGTTCAAATTAACTGTGCTTAGAAAAATAGCCTTTAATTGTTTCGCCAAACTATAATTTTCACTAGATGATTTCTGAATTGCACTTTCACACTCATCATACCAGTCTATGCAGTTTTTTAACCTCACTTCCAATTCGTTTTCAGCAGCTAACCACTTTGCCGGATCCATCGTTGTCGAGTAGTAAAACTATGTGTAGGCTGGCACTATTATAGAGTAATTAAACGGTCTTTCTTCATTAATAATTGCAGACAGACAACACGTGCGAGCTTTATGCAGTCTCAGTGCATGCGAGCAATAAACACACTGTAATTCCTTTCTGTTGTAGAAGAATCCATATCGTGCAAAGTTTCTTTTCTGAGCATTCGTATACATAGGCGCCAATTTCATACTTTTCATACGAGTATTCTCGCACAAGAAATTATTTGTTTGATACATATTTTTAAACAGCAGAGAATTATAATGTTGGGCACTGTACAACGCACACCTTCCATCGGGTCTATACTTATGTATCTTACATGCATCATAACACCACGAAGTGGTGAAAAAGCTGAAATCGGGCTTGAGAAAGTCCTCCGGTATGCATTGTACGTTAGAATGCAATCTTCTCAAAAACTTTGCTTTCTCAGTTCCTTTTGTAAAAATTTTTTCATAACCTGCGAGGTATTCACGGATAATTGTCTCATTCCATTCCAAATCTCCATCGCTCCATTTTATTTTATGATATTTACGTTCCAGCCATGTTACGTCGTTAAACAATTTTGTAGTCAATTCCATCTTTGGAAATGGTGATTTGAAATGAAATACAACATAATTATTGCTCTCATCAACAATAGCAAGTTCTTTCACAATAATTTGATTACAAGTTTGTTTAAACCAGTGAAGATCAACCGTAGCAATTTTCGTAGGTGTCTGCTTTTGCACTCCTTTCTGTTCCTCTTCACGTTTCTGTTCCTCCACCTCTGGCGCCCCCTCCCCCTCCTCCTCTCTCGACTTCTGGATTGGTGTACTGCTTCTCCTTGGTTCATAATAGAAATTTGTTGATTCAATATCGTAAAGTAGCGACGACTGAGCTTTGTCCAAAATATCAGAATCAAGATCACACTGGATAGAGCGAGTTTGTGGCTTGTCCACCAAAATATCAGAACACAAAGAATAGGACATGATTCCTGTTCAAAGGTAAAACTGATAATGGCTTACATTTGGTGCAGTACACACCTTATATAACCTGCAGTGATGCACTCTATCAACAAATTACTGAACTTCTTTCACCATGCTCGTGAGTGGCGTGTACTCCATCACACGATCGCTAATTAAAACGCAATACGCGGAAGTATTTGCAGGTACTGCACTATTAAATTCCATTTCAATACGAACATCTGTCGATGATTTCAAATGACTTGGTTGGTGTGAACAATCTACAACAATCAGCGGTGTTGATTCACAAAACGTTTTAAAATCGATTTCTGTTCCGAGTTCGCTATTGATTGAATGATTATAATACGAGGGTGCGAAATCCAGGAACATCCGGTATAAAACTTCCTTCTTACCTAGCAGATTTTCGTATGGATAATACTCACTATTCAAATATACTTTAACATTGTAAATATTACAGCTGTCAAAATTAGATATTGATTTTTTAATTTTATTCTTTCGATCAGTTTGAAATGCAATTATAATATATTTTGGAGTATCAAAATTGATGTTGTGCGTACTGACCAAGAATGAACAAGTGAATTTTGCAAATTTGGTAATTCACAAATTTCCCAATGGCGGAAACTTAATTTCAGTGGAGTGTCGGCATCGAGCAGTCTCAAAAATTTCAATCGCACATGATCTTCTAAAGTAATGTAGGGCATCCGCCATTGGAGCTTAGTAATTTTTACACTAACCTCTGTACCGGTTGCAGACTCGACGCAATTGAGGTCTGAGGGCGACCTCA
Source organism: Nilaparvata lugens (assembly GCF_014356525.2). NCBI lineage: Eukaryota > Metazoa > Arthropoda > Insecta > Hemiptera > Delphacidae > Nilaparvata > Nilaparvata lugens. Next base: position 86,107,402 of record NC_052506.1, on the reverse strand, counting down.
ATAATACAAGCTCTTGTTTCAAGTTTAAAATTATTCTTTGAAAATCTTCAAAAAATGGAAGGATTAATTTCAACGGCACACAGAAAGTGAATTTATTATCTGTTAGCTCATATCCTGCTCTGTCAAAACCAGCTAAATGATATGTGTTTTTATCAGATGCGTTCTTCACAAGAATAGCTTTAATTGTAGAAGTTAAACCAATTAATCTTGATTTGGAAATTTGTTGACCTGCTAATTCGTATCGTATTTCATCAAAAAGGTTGCCCACTATGTTACTGCTTAATTTATAGTCTGCCGCAATGGGCGCACCAGCCGTTGAGTTGCCTCCCCTGCTACTGTAATCGCAGGCGCTGCCGGTTTTGTACAGCTCACCGTTCCCTCAATTAATATAAATGATTTGCAAGGTAAAGTATAAACATCCAATGAATTTATTCCAATTCGAGCTTCATCAGAGTTTTTTATTTCTTGTCCCGAATAAACTGTATGTGTATGAAACTGGAATTTGGTTATGTCATTATAAAACTGAAGCTCTGTCTCCACATCCAGAATATCACTAATTGATGCGCCTGACATGTCGCCAATTAACTATAAAACCTAATCTTTCCAAAGTTCTCGCACTTTTAGCTGATAACGCCCTATTGCTTTTACTAGATGTTGACGCTATCGCGACCTTTTCTCTAATGACTTGATTATGCGTACACGTACTACGCGTACGCGGGTTGAAAATAAGATATCCCATTACTTTTGTTTTTCACGTATGTGCAGTCTAATTGTAATTGTATCTCCGCGGAAATCAATAAACGATCCGTTCTGGTCTGTTACCTTTACATTAATAGTTTGAATTCGACGTGTATTCAAAGGTACATAAATAATTGGAGAGGGTACTTCATTTATTAATAACCGCTAGGAACCTTTGGCAAAAATTCGTAGATTATATGTTTTTCTTTTCCGTTAAAGTAACTGCCACATGCTAAATTACATTCAACAAGAATACCATCAATGCTCGATATGTTAACCAGATGTTTGGAATAATGCCATTTATTTGCTTGTAAAACTACATTATCAAAACCTAGTATCTTAGCAATCGAATCAGAACGTGTTAAATCAATAGGCTTATCAGAATAATTTCAATCTTCATAGTATTTGCATTTGCACGTATAATAAGTCTATTCTTCTTCTCATCATAGTTCAATTTATGCTTTATAGACTTTATAATATCCTCAAGCTCATATGCACCGGTATCCAACAAGATTAACTTATCACCATATTTGAAGCTAGAATTTGTTCCTTTGTTTACATTTGCTATACTATTGTAACTACAAAAATTAATCAGACCAATTTCCCATTCACTATTTTTGTCCAATTCTATAATTTCTTGTAAATGTTCGTAAAGGTTACTTGACTTTGATCTTAACGTTATAACGACCATCTTGTGTGTTCAACACAAACACTTAATTACAACTGATTTGCAAGAAACAATAACGTGAGATGACCACAAATATCACTATCTAATGGTTGCAGGTGATCCAAATTATAAAATATATTTACTCCATTTTCTTTTTTCCAATATTTGTCCATTCGTATGGAGGTTGTAAATTTCCAATTGGATCAAAATACCATACATTACTTCCTACCTTCTTATATGCAATCCAGTGTGTCCCCGGTTGGCTGTGCTTGTCCAAATTCACGATCGCATTTTCGTTTTTTAGAATTTTTTTGGGTAATGCATCTAGCATATATATTCCTCTTAAACGAATTTGTAATAAGCTAGCCCAATCCATTAAATCATAGTTACTCAATTCTCCTTCAATATTCATGGTTTTTTCTTGCTCTTCTTGACCTCTTCTTTGTTGTTCTAGTTTCTTAACTTGAGGGAATAAACTCACACCATATGATGATGGTGGGGGTGGGGGTGGAATTAAAAGTCGCCCACCACTAAGCGGGGGGTACGGCTTCAAATAATACCCTTTACCTGCTATATGTTGTTTCAACTGAGCTATAGCCTTGCGTCTAATATCATTACTATAACTTCTCCTCTCATTCTTCTTCTTCTTCTTCTTCTTTCTCAAAGAACCACCAAAGTAATTTTTAGCTTTCATTACATTCGTAACAAGGTAACTGAGACCTCTCTCGGCTAGGGGAGTTTTCGGATTTTTAAAAATTTCCCACGCTGCGTTCGCTAGAATTCTGTCAGCTTTGGCTCGATTAGAATTATCACTATTTAGTGAATATGCTATATCGTGGGCCTTACAAGCCTGGTCAAGTTTGTTTATTCCAGGATCTCCACGTGCTAATCGCTTTTCAAGTTTGGTTCCTGGTCCGCAATACTGGTACCCAGGTGCTATGGGGATTTCAAAGGGTGTTACATCGATCAATTTATTTAAAATAGTTGAAGTAATACCTGTAGCAGCCCCTGCCGCCCCCTTAAGTACTTTCGCGGCCGAGCTTAAGAAGCCTCTCCCCCGTTTTCTTCCACTTTGCTTTCTCTTACATACCACCATTTTCATTACCTTTCAACTCAATGGTTGAACATTAACTAAAGTTAATTAATTAATCATTACACTAACTTAATCTAAAAGAAAAATGGAAATTTTCTATTAATTTGGAATAATACTTTGAATTCATCTATTTGTAATGCATTTCAAAAACAGATGGCCCCATGCGTTATCTCCTATTCTCGCTACTGCTTTTTCCTCTATTACGAAAGCGATGACAAAAATCCAAAGTTCCTTTTTAATCCTGCCTTCCTATACTGCCAGTTGAAGTGAATCCATATTATTCACTTTATATGTGGCTTGCACCCAACTCGAGCCTCCTGGCACGTTGCCGCTTTTTCCTCTATTACGAAAGCCATGTGTGTTGAGTTTGCTCTCCTTTACTTCCTCATTCGTATACTGTACTAGTGAATCCATTCTGCTCCTCGGGCGGCCTTGTGAAGGTCGGGAGGGCGTTGAGCCGACCTTGACACAGTGAGCGATCGGTCGATGTTGTCAGCTCATGCGCATGCTTGCACGTACGTGCATACATCAAGCTATATATAAAAACAAATTTTTAATTTCTTATCACTTAATGCAACTTGGAGAGTGCACTTCTCTACACGTACTAGCTGCCGAGGAGGCCTATCACAATTGGCGAGCACTGCATACTCCACAGAGGTCACCGCTAACATTATTGATTGTAAGTAAAAATTTTTGTTACATTCTCATATTTTTGTGAAATAACACTAAATTGATTTTTATAATATATATTTGGTTACAGTTTGGTTTCATTGTTTTTCCACAGCATTTTCTCACCTCACTACTCGGTCTCATAAGCAGTTGTGCTCTCGTGAGGGAAACTTACCTGCATCGAGAAAATCATAGCCGAGGAGCTACCTGAACCGAGTCGAGGAGCATATCCGATTATTTCATTTCGTCAAATCAACACATGTAAGTTCATTTTTACTTAAATTTTCCTCTTCTCCGAGGACAATATTGTTCTCCATGTTAGATCCTTCAACAAGGAAGTAAGAGGAGCTCATTTTTCAAACATGAATCTTATCTTGACAGTGTTTTCTATCATCAATATGACATTTTAATATTTAACCAACCAGAAAGATGCATTTCATTTATTTACAATATTGCACACATACTTGATTTTGATCTTTCTTTGTCAATCTTGTTCTAAGCCTGTTTCATCTGAAGAATCTCGTAAAAAATTCCAGATAAGTTTATTTAATTGTTCTTTTGTTAAATGAGCATTGTTTTCTATTATAACCTTCTTAATTCTATTGATAGACTGTGTAATTATTGCACACACACATGTGCCTGGGATATTGCCATTCCCCCAGAATTTATCATATGATGTACCATATAAATCACAAACTGAAATATGATTATAGTTATCACTATGCCAAACTCCTAATTTTTCATAATCTCTCACAAAAGTTAAATATTGTAGATTTGTCCATCCTTTTTCTGCTAACTGGTCCAATATATCTAGGTGCATGTCCAAGAGTTCACTTAATTTATATTGATATCTCATTTTTTCTAAAGGAACAGAATGGTATTCACTTAATTGATTAAAATGTCTATCTATAATGTATTGAACGCACAAATCTGAAGACTTTAACTCAGACTCCACTGATCCATCTCAGTACAGTAGCTTGATGTTGTATCAGCAAAGACAAGATCACTACTAACAGATTAGCTTGCTCTAGCTTATTATTATTATGAAAAGCACACTCTAGCGATAATTTATTGTACTTTATAATATAATATATATTTGGTTACAGTTTGGTTTCATTGTTTTCACAGCATTTTCTCACCTCTACACTCGAGGAGTCAAAGGCAGTATCTACACCTGAGAGGAATCGATCATACCATAGGCCGCTATCTACACCTGTACCATAGACCGCTATCTACACCTGTACCATAGACCGCTATCTACACCTGTAGCATAGGCCGCTATCTACACCTCTACACTCGAGGAGATTCACGCAGCATCAACACATGTAAGTTCATTTTTACTTCGATTTTATCCTCTGAGGAGGAAAATTGTGCTCCGAGCACAGTTTTTCTCCTCCGAGCACAGTGTTTGTCCTCGGAGGATAAAAAACCTTCTACATTATACTGCATGCTTGTGATTTTTTCGCTTCATCTATATGATGAGCGTCTTTTGTCTTAGACTCATCAGCATAATATATACAAAACGGTGTATGCATTACTTTTTCAAATGGTTCAACGATAATATATTTACAAAACACACATTGTAGATAGTGATAGTTATGTAAGAAATAACCATTTCTTGCAAAATAGTCTGCTCTATCAGTTAATGGTTTGCAAATGTAACAATGTAGATGGTGTGGAGGTAGTTTTTCAAACCACTCTCCTTGTACAGATAAATCTTCTGGCATATTAGTAAATGATAAATATCTTTCTTCATATAATCGTAGAATATTATTATCGTAATTCTCATCTTCAATTGTTATATTTCCTTTCCTTCTACAATTTGGGCTAAACTTTGCATGTTCGTTGACTACAACATCATTTTGCTCCCAATCTCCTATACAAACTGAACAAAATACGCAGCACACAATATCCGGTTCACTTGCGAATACAAAACCGTCTTTCGCCATATTTTCTGCCGACAAATTCTGACTAGTTTTTGTCCATTTTTTATCGAATGTTAATAATCTCAATCTTTCATGTAACATTATCTGTCCTTGTGATAACATCGTGAATGCCAATTCACAACTGATTGTGAATTACATTCCTTTACACATACTATTAATTGCCTATGCCATCCTGATCATTATTCTTTTGTTTTTTCAGTATCATGCCGAGGGAACGCAGACTTCGTGGGATCAATTCAAGCGCAGTTCGCCATCGCATCAGTTTTGAGGACGAGGATATTGACATTGAGAGTGTGCTTGAGAGGACGAAAACTCGAGTTTTCGAGATAATTAGGGAGCATGCGGCACGGTATGATGCAAATGTTAAGTGGTACATAGTGCTTAACGTTTTATTGTATAAATTAGTGGTGCTGGATGACAAGGTTGATGAGTCTGTTTCATCTCTAATAAATCTACATAGTTACTCCAACATAGCGCTAAACGTGCTTGAGAACTATGAAGATTTTAATGAGCATTTTTTCTTGGCTGTGAGAAAAATCCTCTCATCTTTTGAAAATTTCGTAAGACATGGGTCTGGATGGGTGCTAAAGAAAATTGAATCACTGGATGTGAACGTGATTAAATATAATCCTATATACACATCCAGTTTCATTCAAACACCACAGTTTTTGAAAAACAAAAAATGTATTATAAATGTCAAAAATCTTTCTGACGAAAAATGTTTTTTGTGGTCGGTCCTCGCGTATTTCCATCAGAAACCAAGGAACTCACACTTGACTGTAAAGTATTTGAGCAAGTTTGCTCACAGACTCAATATGCGAGGTGTAAATTTCCCAGTGACGACACGCGATATTAAGAAATTCGAAATACTCAATCCGGACATTGCAATTCACGTCATCGCATATGACAACAAAAAATTTTTTCCCTACCGTACAAGCATTTTCCGCATGCGTAAACACCAAATTAATCTTTTAATGTTGAAAGGCGATGCAGGAAAAACACATTATTGTTTAATCAACACCGCTAACGGAAAAAACGGGCTATCGCGTCTTCTCTCCCACCTTTCAAAACACACGAGTCAAGTACACATTTGCAATTTCTGTTTTCACCGGTTCATATCAAACAAATCTATAAATGTAGACGGGAAAGCAAATTTGATGAAACATATGGAACTTTGTTCCAAGTTTGAATCTCAGCGCGTTTCATATCCTAAACGCGGAGAGACAATTAAATTCAAGAAACTAGGCGCGACGTTGAAGAAAAAGTACACTATTTACGCGGATTTAGAAACATACGTTGTGAATATTGATAATGATGATGATGATGATTCCGATTCTGATGAAATTACTCGTAGCTACACCAAGAAAACGGCGCGGCATATTCCTTGCGGGTATTGTTTCGTTGTTATAGATGTAAACGGAGAAATCGCCTACGGACCTGTACTCCATAGATCGAGTAGTTTAGACGAAAAAATCATGGAGAAATTTCTTCAGGAAATTACAGATCTTGGCGAAATTTTGTATGAGGATATGAAACGTGAAATTCCGATGCAACATTTGTCCGAAAGTGAAGAGCGCGAATTTCAAAATTCAGTAAACTGCGGGCTTTGTGCTGAACTGTTCTCAGAAACCGATATTAAATGCCGTCACCACGTGCACGAAACCGGTAATTACCTATGTGCAGCACATGTTTCTTGCAATTTAACAGCGCATACTCCAGATTACATTTCGTGTTATTTCCATAATTTCTCCGGTTTTGATTCGCATTTTATTCTGAAAGTGCTCGGTAAATGTAAAAAAGAAATATCCTGCATCGCAAATACGTCAGAGAGATTTTTGACACTTTCAGTAGGCAAAATTAAATTTCTAGATTCCTACAAGTTTATGTCTGAATCCTTGGAAGTATTGGTGCGTAATTTGGTAGAAAGTACAGACATGGAAAAGAAGTTCGAAAGATTATTTTCGGTGTTTCATGATCCACCTCGCGAACACAGACAGCTCTTGTTGAAAAAAGGAGTATATCCCTACTCGTACATGAGCTGTCCCGAAAAATTCGCGGAAACATCGCTCCCTCCCATTGAATGTTTTCATAACGACTTAACTGATACACCTCTGTCTCGCAAAGAATATGAGCATGCGCAAAGAGTGTTCTCAACATTCAAGCTGAAAAATCTGGGTGAATATCACGATTTTTATTTATGTTTGGACGTAATGCTATTAGCGGTAGTTTTTGAATCCATGAGGTCTACGCTTTTTAGCTCATACGGCCTCGATGTGACCCATTTTCTTTCCCTCGCAGACTTCACCTGGAATTGCATGTTGAAGTACACTAAAGTCGAATTGCAATTACTTACAGATCCGGACATGCATCTCATGTTCGAAGCGGGAATGAGAGGCGGGGTCTCATTTATCGGTAAACGTTATTGTGAGGCGAATAATAAACATCTACCTGAGACATACGATCCCTCAAAACCGTCTAATTATCTCCTTTACGTGGATGCTAATTCTCTTTACGCGGATGCTATGAGCAGACCCCTCCCTTTTGGGAATTTCAAATTCCTCACAGAGGAAGAAATTTCCAAACTTGATTTTGCGAATTTGGACAGCAATTCAGGAACTGGTTACATAATTGAATGCGATCTCGAGTACCCAAAAGATTCACACGATAAACATGCCAGCTTCCCTCTCGCGCCGCTACACTTAACTCCCCCGCGGGAATTGCTGTCCGAGTATCAGACAAATGAGAACGGTCAGGGAGTGACCAGAAAACTCATGAACACACTTTTTAACCGTGAAAAGTACATTGTACACTATGTCAATTTAAAACTCTACCTTCAGCTCGGTTTGAAATTATTGAAAGTACATCGCGTCATTAGTTTTTCCCAATCTCCCTGGCTGAAAAGCTACATTGACTTCAATATCCGGAATAGACAGAATGCGAAAAATAAATTTGAAATATCCTTCTTTAAGGCCTGTTGCAATCTTTGTTTTGGTAAGACTATACAATCAGTTCGGAAACACATTAATGTTAAAATTATTACAGACGAAAAACGATTAGACAAGTACATTTCAAATCCGTTATGCAAATGCTGGCAAATAATTAGTCCGGACGTGATCGCGGTTTTCTCTCGTAAATTGGAACTTAAAATGAACAAACCTGTCTATTCCGGCTTCAGTGTACTGGAGTTGAGTAAATTCCATATGTACAAATTCTTTTATTGCAAATTACAAAAAATCGTACCCTGGAACCGCGTAGAACTCTGTATGACCGACACCGACAGTTTTCTTCTAAACCTAAAAGTCGAAGATGTGTATCAGTTGATTAGAGAAAATTTGACCCTTTTCGATACTTCTAACTATCCACCTGCCCACCCCTTGCTTTTCCATGGAAAGAAATAAAGTTGTAGGTAAGTTTAAGGATGAAACGGGCTCAAGGCCGATCTCTAAATTTATAGGTCTTAGATCGAAACTTTACAGCTTCTTAGTTGGTAATGAGAATGATGACGAGGTTGTAAATAAATGCGTAGCAAAAGGAGTAAAGTCATCGGTTAAATGTAGAAAACTTAATTTTAATTTGTATAAGAAATCATTGTTTGAACGTAGTGTACATTGTGAAGTTGTGCTCCTGGGGGGGTTATCTCTCTTATGATAGAGTCCCACGTTATGAAGCTATTGTGAGAAGTTGTGGATTGTAATTCCTTCACAGATAATACAATGTTTCTGGTATTTATAAGAGCAGTCTCTAAATTCCCTCTTTTGCGAATAAATTCACAAAAAATTAAGGCCTTCCGGCTCGCAAAATTACTGGGTTCAAACCTCAGCTCTAGCTCAGTGGTAGAAACATGAATTTTATAAATACAAATAATCACCATAAGGTTCAGTGATCGGTAATTGGTAATTCTTACCGCTGCTTCTATGAAGTTCTTGAAGAATACCAGTAAGGAAATTAAAAGAATATTGATGACTGATTATCAGTAACCATGTACCACTAGAGAATAATCAGGACCAACTATAGTTGTTTCTAGTTGATTCTTAAAACGCTCGTCGTGAATACAAGTATTCACCAATATACCCTTTCAAAATTCCTTAGAACTTACAACGCCAGTTCTGAAGCTCTCTGGATCCTTATATGATATAACTGGAACCTTATTAATATAATTCTTAATATACTTGTTCTGGCTGATAGAATGAATATCATCAAAGGATGATAAATATTGAGTGCTCTGAATAAGGTTAATATTATTTGATTCTATGATTTTAAGTGCTGCTAAATATTTGTTGGTACCAAAACAGCTCAAACTATAACACGAGATGAGTTGGGATATAATAAAAAATTCTATAAGTTTGTATGCTGACATAAAACACAAAATATATTCCCATAAAACAGATATGCATAAAATATTCAATATCTCTATAATTCACTTAAATAATCTATCCTAAAATCTGAATAATTATCACAGGCTTTGCTAACATTCACAATAGTGAGTTTCAAATTCATAAATATATTATTTTTAATACTGGTACTTAGACTTCCAGTCAATACAAAATTCTACAATAAAAACCTGTTCGGTCTATAAGTTTGATATGATGTACTTGGTTCAATTAACAAATTTAATAATTAATAAATAATATTCAAACATGAGATCTCAGGGATTTATATGAATTCGGGCTGTGCATGGAAGTAAGCTTCCTACATATTAAATAAATTTATAAAATGTTCTTATGGACTATGTGATATTGTTCAACACGTGGTGACTTTTTATTTTAATTCTAATTAATTGGAATAGCGCTTTTTGTTTTAATAATTACCCCCACTGAACGTAGAAAAATGAGCTCATTTGGTTTGACTTATCACTCACTGACTGAAGTTCTAGATGTTCTCGTGGATTGAATTAATTATTTCCAATAATTAATTAGGTAGGCTCCTTTTCGTCACTGCTGGGCTAACGCGTGATCCAGATTTTTATAAGTTTCTTTCGAATTAAAGCTATTTTTATGGGAATCTTTACAATTACGAACTCCTTGACAGCACTGAGTTCACAAATAATTAACATTCAACAAACATACATTACATTTAAAAAAGGGTTTGGCTTAATAATTCATTAAAAATTTTTAAAAGGAAGAAGAAAAAACCCTAAACTCCATGTGCATCCTCTCGGGTTGGGATCTTAAGCCAGAAGAAAGAGGTTTTCAGAAAAATTTGCCTCTTCCTAGAATAATTCTGTAAGCTACTCTCTGATTGGCCTTCAATTTAATAGACTCAATACAATTGGTTGCCTTGGGAATCAGGGCTTCCTCGGCTTTATAATAGAAAAAATTAAATAAAAGAAGTTTTTATACAAATATATGGAGTATTTATCTTAAATTGAATTCATAAATAAATCGTAACATACGATTTTAATAGATAATACATTTAGTTTTTATATGAGTTTTGTATACTCTTGATTTATCATGCTTTTTTGGATTATAAAAAAAATTTCAATTTTTCATGATTTTCATGATGGTTAGCTACATCATGGATTTTCGAGAAAATAAAAAATTTCAATTTTTCATGATTTTCATGATGGTTAGCCTACATCATGGATTTTCGAGAAAATAAAAAATTCAATTTTTCATGATTTTCATGATGGTTAGCCTACATCATGGATTTTCTGAGATTTACATCATGGATTTTCGAGAAAAAAAAAATTTCAATTTTTCATGATTTCATGATGGTTAGCCTACATCATGGATTTTCTGAGATTTACATCATGGATTTTCGAGAAAAAAAAAATTCAATTTTTCATGATTTTCATGATGGTTAGCCTACATCATGGATTTTCTGAGATTTACATCATGGATTTTCGAGAAAATAAAAAATTTCAATTTTTCATGATTTTCATGATGGTTAGCCTACATCAGGATTTTCTGAGATTTACATCATGGATTTTCGAGAAAAAAAAAATTCAATTTTTCATGATTTCATGATGGTTAGCCTACATCATGGATTTTCTGAGATTACATCATGGATTTTCGAGAAAATGAAAAATTTCAATTTTTCATGATTTCATGATGGTGTTACATCATGGATTCTCGAGAAAAAGAAAAAATTCAATTTTTCATGATTTTCATGATGGTTAGCCTACATCATGGATTTTCTGAGATTTACATCATGGATTTTCGAGAAAATAAAAAATTTCAATTTTTCATGATTTTCATGATGGTGTTACATCATGGATTTTCGAGAAAATAAAAATTTCAATTTTTCATGATTTTCATGATGGTTAGCCTACATCATGGATTTTCTGAGATTTACATCATGGATTTTCGAGAAAATAAAAAATTTCAATTTTTCATGATTTTCATGATGGTTAGCCTACATCATGGATTTTCTGAGATTTACATCATGGATTTTCGAGAGAAAAAAAAATTTCAATTTTTCATGATTTTCATGATGGTTAGCCTACATCATGGATTTTCTGAGATTT